>NW_003805514.1:814890-941546 GCF_000255335.2 Galendromus occidentalis | reverse complement strand
ATGGGTTTACGGGGTTTATTTGTGACATAGTGTCATCCATGTTCACGAAGGTCTTCGGTGTCTGGGAGCTTGAAGAAAATTAAAATTCGGAAAAAAATGATGATGAAAAGTACTGAGGAAAATGGGACCGGGCTAGAATTGTGGCATTTTTCGCCAGCTTTCCAACGAGACCAAGCACGACCCTCTAGCTCTCACCGTTTTCGAGAAAATCGCATTTTAAGATTTTTGAACTTTGACCTTTTTCTCGAAACTGGCCGCGTCTATTTCTGAGAGACTCGTGAAAAAGTCTTCTACTAACCGAGAGCTATCACCCTATCTAGTCAGTTTTCCAAAACAGATCGTAGCCGGGATCGCCACGTTATTCGGCTGTACCCTTTCTTAATTTCCAGGGACTTTCCGAATGTGACTCATGATTCATGATGTTTGGCTGTTGTGAATGTATACCATTGGATTGCCGGATTCTAGAGGACGTCCCTCTGCGGACGACATGTTCCTCTCTCAGGTACATCGATTGTGATTTCGAACCGGCTTTCTATATCTAGGTCTTTAAGAACCGTTTTTGCGAGCGAGCGAGAGACCATCCGTGGACCCCGTGATATTCAAGAGCAGTGGAGAGTGCGTCCTGTCCGAGAAACTCTCGGGGAGTTTATGAGGAATCCCAGAAGAGCAAACGACCACAGCGTCGTAGGCAGTGGGGCAACGCCGCTCCACTGCATTTCCGCCTTGCGACAGTGATACTTTAATAATAGCTTCGGAATGGCTGTTCGGGGACAAAAGAGATGGAGGGACGCCTACAGTGGAGCTCCGATTGAGGAAGATTTATTACCGCGCACATTCGGAATGGCACCAACGGCAGCGACGGAGACATACGTTGAGCTGAGGGAGAACGGAATAGGATATGTGGGCATTGGAAATGTGTGGGTTTGCCATCCCCATGATCAAAGCTGTCTTCGAGTGTGATATCTGAAAATTCAGCTGTCCAGTCGGGAGAGACAAAGGAGGGCATGGAGGAGAAGCCGGAGATTGGAGGATCGCGCATTCTTCTTCAAAAACCAATATGGTGACTCGAACCGTGAAGAGCCCCGTTCGCGCTCGGAGTGCAACTGGCATCTGACATGAGCTTTCGAGCGTCGCGTCGGTGAACTTGGAACGCGAGAGTTTCGTTTCGTCGTCGAGTTCATTCTTCCTCGGGAAAACCTTCGGAGGACCGAGATTCGGTGGAATTGAGAGAACTTCTGCAGGAACACGAGATCGCGCGAGAAGGTCGAATCCTCCTCGGGATCACCGTCACCCAAATCAAGATCGGATCAGCGACACATGCAGTGTGAGAATATTATCCATACGATTCCTACCCCGAATTTTCATCTTCGATACTCTAAATCGCAGTCGATTTGAGCTTCAAGCCGGAGCTTTATGTTCGAAAAGACTGTGCCTGCGTGCCGGGCGACAGTGCCGACTGTGCCAATGGTCGAAATCAAAGAGACTGATGGAATTCTCGATACATCGCGGTTGGATCTAATGACTGGGTCCCGAAAAGGAAGCGCGGGCTGATTCGACGGAAGTAGTCTCAACGGCCCGCCGCACAGGTTGATCGCTCAGAGTCACGTCATCCTTCAGTCAGGGGGAGGACTTCCCTCCGTCCATGAATTCTGGAGTCGTTGTCTCTCGCCACCTGGACGACTCCTACGCCTTTGTCATCATTAAGCCGCCCGTTGAGAGTATCCGCAGACGCGAGGTTGGGACTCACTTCTCTGTTTGCCGATAATTAAAAATCACTCCGGGAGTATTATTCATCTTCGACTGGTTTCGGAAAAATCTGAAGCCTCATCCCTCTCCAGGGACGTACGAGGGGAAAAGACACGTATGTGCCGCGCCTCCGAGGCCCCACCAATTCTGAGTGAGTAAGGATACATTCTTTGCGTGCGGTTCTGCGATCACCTAGAGAGGTCTCTGTTGGAAAACTAGCTCCTGTGAAAGTTCATCTCTTGGGAAGGAGCGGAGCCCCGCCGTCATGCTCACGCTCTGGTCTCTAGATGTCAGGTCGTTCATCCATTTATTTTACTTGAGGGCGCTCCCTAGCGAGCTTCAACAGCTCCATGCGAAGCTGCTGATGATTCGCGCACAAGCCGCAGCAACGCAAGTACAGAAAAGTCTCCCCGCCGATTTCGTTGCCGCCTCCCCCGTTCGGATTCATCGGATAGCGAGGACTGGCTTTGGACTACCGCCTCTTGTTCTAAGCGGTCGCCGAGGCATGGGCCCCATAAAAGTGTCCGGGGAGCGCATAGTCTTGCGTAAGGTCACTCGACGGAAACCGCACATTCCAAACGGAGCTGCAGACAGTGACTTTCCCTCAGCGAAGCCTGCAGTCAGTTGTAGTCGAACTCAGACTAGAGGACATAAGGGGATGAGCACGAGTCGAATCGGTGTGAATAAGTGAGAGATATCAACCCGCCGCTAATTCGAAACGATGTCTCCTAATGAGGTCAGGCCTCCGAAGCTAACTATAAGAGAGAAAAGACAGCCAAGGTGAGAATTCGGATCTCCCGTTTATTCGGTTCTCTGATGAGTGCATGCCTCGTTCATAAGAGGCAATCCTCCCAAATCATGCTAGAATTTCCCATCATGGATCATGGGTTGACGCGCGGACCGATGCTCAGAAGGGACAGGGGTCGCTCCTCGAGCCGAAGGTCGCCATGTTGTTGTTGAAAGGCCACTTGATGAACTTGTCGGACTTCATATAAGCTGCTATCGTTGGGAGCGCTTCGAATCGCCTATTGTATGCGAGTAAATTTTCCAAACCCTCGTATAGGGATTTGTCAAGTACGTGCGCTTGGAAAAAAATCTCGTAGCAGAGGAAGTCGGCGTAGGTCAAACGGTCGCCTGCCATCCACGGGCGGTCCGCGAGGAATGAAGAGAATTCCCTGAGAGTTCGCTTCATCCTATCAATGGCGATGGGCTTCATCTCTTCGAAGGCTTCGCCTCGTGAATACGACAAGTCCACCAAACACCCTCGAAGGTCGGCCAACTGCTGTTCGGCCAGCTCGCAACGCACAATTTCGTTTTCGTTGGTACCTACGAGCTCGTGTTTCCTGCCCAAGTATCGCATGATGGCATGAGTTTGCGTCATCCTCACGTCGCCATCGATGATGTAAGGCAGGTTGGGAAAGTCCAGACCGAGTTGAAATTTTTCCGCGAGCCACTGAGACTTGTCGTAGTCGGGAGCCGGTCCCGTGTAGTAACGCTTGTCTTCATAGTCTTCTCCGACGTACGCCAACAGCAGTCGGATGGGTTGTCCAAGACCCCGGATTTCCCAATATCCGTGTATCAGCTTCGGCATCGTGAATGAAAACAGTACTTCTTCACACGAGAGCAAAGGCACGACCCAGAGTTTGGCGACACACCTGGACCTGGCACTCACGTATCACAACAAACATGACGACGACAGAAGGAGACGGCGCATGCGCGTGAGCATCCGCCGGCAGGATGCACTCATGACTCATTGCTCGTGACTGAGAGTGCTTCTCCTCTCTCTTCTCACGGCGCACATTATCGCACGAAGCAAAAGAAGAACTCCTTCAATGATTTGTTCGATCATGGGGAGAGGGCATGTATGAACGACAAGCGGGCGTCCAGAATATCATCCGGACAGATGACCTCATGATCGATCGGGGAATCAGCCGAGGGAAACAATGTTATGATAGACACCATCCAAGCCTGACTTGTGGATAGGAGGATGCCCGATCATATCTTTGCACGAAGGGGGTAGAGAAACATTCATGCTCTATCGGTTCCAGGCTCGATTTCCATCCGTCTTGATTCTGGAGCTCGATTCCACGCGCTTAACCAGCTCTCAATTATTCCCTCGCAGAGAGGAAATTCGCCTCATTGGAGAGCAGCAGCATCGGTCGAAGAGAATCACCTCGATCTGCAAATACGACGTAACCCATGATGCAGGAAATTTTCTCAAGGACCTGCGGCCATGGGAAGATACGACATGTAGACTCGTCGGGGTCGATACCGCTATAGACGTTCATGCTGACAACCTCCTCATCCTAACTCCTGGTCGGATTCCCCGACAAAACAAAATGCTCACCTGCAGCGGATTCGGTAGCCAGACTAGGCACTCGGATTTTGACTGGACCCTGCACCCATTTCATCATTTGTTCTAGTAATATGGAGGTCAGGCGATATGTCATGCATCCGTCGTTCCAATGCGCGACTCCCTATCATCTCATAGCTACGAACGCGAAATATTATTCCACGATTTCCCCCTGAAATTCGGTTCTAGGCCTATGAAGCTGTTCGAGGGCACCATAATGAAGTCTGGATCGATGGGAGCGATGCGGCGCCCCTGAATTTATCTAAGATAGGGCATCCTTATTCCCTCCGTTACAAGATTACATGTATCATTTGTATTGCTCCTAGTATGGGTTGAAAGGGAAATCGTATCCGAGGTGGAATGAGGCATCGACCGGATTCTCATCGCTCTCTGCATACGGCCGTGGGAAATATTTCCGAATGAACCAGGCGTGAACGCTGGCTCAAGTTTCGCCGTACAGATCGCGTTGGCGACGACTGCGGATTTCGTCGACGTCCACGGGGAGCATCAACAGAGCGAGATCTGCTGAGCGGACGCCGCGCCGGGCGAGTGTGCGACGAAGATCGGAGCGATGCTCCTTACCTGATACGATCGTCTCATCACAGGCCTGGAGCCCAGGATGGAATGAGCTGGATATCCGCGCTCTGGGTCTCTATCATCCTTTTTACCCAGCAAGGGTTCGAAACACCCGATCGCATCGGTCAGCTCGTGACGAGTGAATTACTCACTGCGTCGAGTAAGGGACGTCTGAATTCCTGATCAAGCCTAGATCACTCCGCAAGCCACTAAGGCTTGCCCCAGCCGCGCTCGTTTTCGTATTCTATTGCAGCGGCGTACACCGCGCGATGTCGGACAGGTCGGCCGAGGTCTCGAATTTCCCAACATTCGAGAAACAACTCCGACATCTGGGAAAACCCTCGATGGAGACGAGAGTCAGCACAAGAATCTCTCTACGGAAATCTATTTCGACCGGGATGATCCGCGCTCTGACACGCGTGATCATACCTATGTTCGTGTGACGAACAGATCTTATTTGATCCACGTGGGAAGCATTTTCACAGTACCAGCCTCGAAGCTCCGATGCGTCGACGGAATCGATCATCTCGAATCTACCAGCTCCGATCAGTGACGAGGTCGCACCGTGGAACTTTTGATCGAAGTCGTGAGAATTCTCATCGCTCCGATTGTTTTTTCCACCGAATTCGACGGTGAATGGAATGAAGAACAGTCGAAGGCGAGCCATGCGTGGGCACGAATTCAAGCCGACGGAGCGAATAGATCACGGATGTCAATCTGACCGTAGGCCGCTAGGAACGAAGTAGTGGATAGTAGTGGGGAGGGGATTCCACTGCGATATCATGCCGAGCAACATTCGTCGAGAGGGGTGTGCAAAATTACAAAAATCCGTTCCGACTTTTTCTCCCTGACTCTCGGGAGCCGGTCTGAGTTCGAGCGACAGAGTGTCCGGCGCGGTGGAACGCGGCCCTCCACCTCTTGAGGATATACGGTCTGTATGAACGCTGCTCTTATACGTCTCGTCAGGCTCGCGGCTCATTCCCCAAGGCTGAAGTAGCTCCTGAGAATGTAAGTCCCGCACTAGCGAGCTCTCAGCTCTGAGCTGTTCATCTTCCTGTTGATATTCACGGAAACCCTGCCCCCGCGGAAACTACGGAAATTCAACTCCAAATGCCGTTTGACCTCGAGGCTCTCCGGCTAAGAGCGGTGTTTTCTTATGGAGCGAAGCTGAGATATTTTGAAACCTTACTCCAGGTTCTCGGGAGTATTCGCGGAGCTGCCCGGTTCCGTGCGACGAGGAGGGTATTCGCGGAGAGCGATCAGGCTGAATTCGAGACAGACGTGCGGGGTGCTGATCAGGGCGAGGACTCCGGTAACGAAAATTCGACACTCATGTCATGAACCCACATGCATCGAACATTGACGACTGCAGGAAGAAGAGGGAGCGCGCTCACTCGAGATCATCGGAGAGCAGGTGCGGATACTCAGATATCGCATCAGCCATAGCGGGACGAAACCGCTCCAGTGAGATGACCGCCGCAGTCATCGCACCGCAAAAAGACCCGTGTCCTTTGATGCGAGCGATTTGGCGGGCAAGCCAGGCGGGCAGACACTGAATCGAATCGCAGAGCTCATCTTCTGTCCATTGGCGCCGATCAACAGCACCAGGATCAAGAGGGGGTTAAGCCGCGGAATCTTCGCTTGGGATCTCTGCGCCTTCCCTGAGGAATATTCGCATGCGCCCATCGCTTGCAGAGATCAGAGGCAAACAAAATCTTACCGGGTCTGAGATAGACCCCGGAATTTGACTCTCTGGAGGCTACAGAAGTGAAGATCCGCGAGCGTCGAGTCAGGAGACGTTCCCCACTTCTGTACTCTGGAACCGATATTTCAAGGAACTCGGCATTGCTCACTAAAGACAAGATTCGAGTCGATCAAGCATTCCTCGAACTCACGACCTCTTATCATGTTTCGGGTGGAGTTCTCACTCAGTACTCTCCGACCTCGATAGAATTTCCAAACTTCTTCCCAAACTTCAGCTTATCCCTCCACGGAAGCCTCCAGTCCGCTGGCAGCTTCGACTCGCCGTTTGCCGACGCATTCTTCGATAGCGCTCTTCATTTGATTGAGAAGGGATTGGCGAGGAGTGTCATCGGCTTGCGAAGTGACGAAGCCCGTTTCGCTCTTGAATAAACTAGGCGGAGGCCACGTCGAGGATCCTTTTGAGACAGTTATATATTATTGTAGATTTATTAGCGAGGATTCCGGACTTGTATCTGCTTTTCATTATTTGGTGTCACTCAGCCGGTCGAGGGCCTCACGAGGGGTTTCCTTTCGCCTTCAAACGCATGAGTTCCGAATCGGTAAAGGTTTTTGACGAATCTATCCGACCGGGATTTTCTGTTATAATTTCGGTATAGGAAACTGATGGATAACTAGTTGACATTAAGAATGCAATCAGCTTTTTACGGAAATCCAAACCTAATTCATTCTTTTAAGGAGAGAAATCGAAGTACCGAATATACAGGAAGCCGATGAGGCACTCGATTGGGAGTACCGTACCGATCCACTGCTGCGCTTTGAATTGGGTAATCAGATTCAACAATGACGAAACTCTGGAAATCTCTGTCATCACAGCACCCTCGAATCGAGACCAGTTCAGCCTTGATCGAATTTGGTGCTCCTCGTTCAAGAGCTCTACTTCTCTCCAGTCAGCTCGAAAAAAACCCTGGGTACATAAAAAACAGCTTGCACTGGGCGAAGCGTTATTGGATCGCACCGCGATTTTAAAACTGCTCGGCCCTAGAGCATCTCAGAGTCGCTTCGAATATTCAACAGCATCTCACATTGTTCCATAAGCTCAATGGCGCCATCGATCTTCCCACGGCTGGGGCATCGCCCTCGGCTGAGATCGGTCGCTAGCATTAAAACAACTTCAATACTCCATATTGATAGGTCGATGCCCCTGCGGTAGTAGCCCTGGACGCCAGGCAAGCATGGCCAGAGAAATTTAGTGCTGCGTCTCCCGGTCCAAGTCGAGCGAGGAGTTCCGCGACAACAATGTTCTCCCGCAGGAATCAATGTCCCTTGGCTCTCTTGTTCGTGGATAGAGTGCGGTCCGGAGTTCATTTTCTTCGGTCGGCGGTGGAAACTCGCTGCAGAAGTCGAGACAGAGGTTCGCGTCGAAGTGAATGTCCGGCGGACGAGGAAATATGCAGCATATCACGTCGATTCGATATCCCCGAGACAGCGAATCTGAGCCGAGGCTCACGGCGGTTCCCGGGTGGGCGAATGGAGTATGACACGAGAGGAGTCGAACATTGTCGGATATGCATGATCGGCCGGACGCCTCATCGATTTGGTCGTCGCGTCGGTGTGGCCAGTGGCATGAGCTCGGCCATCGATGCCCCATATCAGGCTCAGTCATCCTGAGCCGAATCCTGAGGGCAACGCTTGCGGGTACGCAATCCTAGGGGCTTTATGAGAGTGACAGACTTGTCCCGGTGAAGATTTGATCAGAGATTAGGGTTGTCCTTTGCTGCGCTGATTCGTTGCGTTGCACTGACTCGACCGGCTGTTTGGTCGGCTGGCCGTAGGCCCTCTGAATGCTCTCCCCCCTGCGCTCGCTCCTATTAATTACTGCCACTGTCGTCGTCGTTGCCGTCGTGGTATATTAAGCGTCCCCCGCAAGCATATTGGCTGCCGCCACCGACCGCCGCCGCTCCCGTAGAGCCAGTCATTCTCCATGTCGGCGCGATGGCCGTTTCTCCGTCCGGTCGCTTACACTCCAATTAGGGTATTTTTATCCGCTCACAGCAGCAGTAGTTGGTCTCGCAAGTCCACCAACTCGCGAACGAGGCATCCGGTCTCATGATTCCGATTGTTACACAGAAAGCTAGCCTGACATAGACCTTTGGACGGCCGAGTCGGTATGTCTCCGATTCGCGCACTGCACAGTATGCAACATTTTGGAATACCGAATCGGTTCATTTGTCGCTTCCTTCCTATCTCCCGGGGGTGGACGCGCATAGGATCGCAGCACGAGAAAGAGGATCCCACCAGTCCCGTTGGATGTGAAGTAATGAGTGTTCTAATCGCGGGATGATGCCTTTGAAAACCTCACTATGGGTAATTCGGAATCCCGTGGGTGGACACGTTCTAACGCCAACGCGTCGCTCCGCGTCCTGTCCCCGGCTCGGCGCCTCTCACTGGAGTAGAGGAGAGGTCAAGGCGACAGTACTCCTTTTCCTGAAGAGACGTTCTGGACTTTGGACGGAGTACTCCGGAGTCGGGAATCCCTGAATCAGCATTTTTGAAGCTCAGCCTTCTCCTTTAGGCACACGCTCTTAGCGATCGAGTGAGAGGTTCGGATGCTTCTCATGCTTAACAATAGGGGGATGACGTAATTATTGGAGCGCCGGGATCTCCGACGCTCGACCCGGTTCGTAAATGGCGTTCGACCAGTGACGGTTAAGCAGGACAGAGGCTGTGCGTCTGGGTGAATGATCGTGGCTTGCGGCTACTCCGAAGTCAGCCTCGGAAATTCCGAAGAAAAGTTTCCTCCACAGGAGAGGCCCATTATTATTGGAGCTCTTCAATCCTGGAAAAGTACCCTGTGCTCTTGTGGCTCCAAATGCTCAAAAGACTTGCCATTCTATGCTTATCCTGTCTCGCATCGTTCGCCATCTATCCGCTGAGCATTGAAGTAGAGTTCGTGTGTGTCTTCGAGTGTGGCGTATTTGCGAGTGTGTTCCTTTACTCGATGTCCTCGTCGGCACTTAGCTTGTTTGTGTAGATTTCCCCTCGCTGTTCATACCTTGTTGTTTACCAAGAGTTTTTCCGCTTGTTCCATTCTCTCCCGTCTCGTTGGGTGCTCTTCTCGAGCAACTATTATATAGTTGAAGTGACTCCCCCGCAGCGACGGTCGCAAGTGATTGTTGACTCTTCTTCCCAAACAATATATGTATGTACATCATTAATGTGCAGGGAATCATTGTCTTGTACTCAGAATTGGGGCGAGCTGGTGGAACCCCTCGCTGAACGACCTCCCCGCTCACTCCTGGAGCGGAGAGGAGTTGCGGGGGAAACACTTTTTTTTTCGGAGGAAGTCTAGGAAGCGCTCATCGGGCTCTGGAAAGCTTCGTGTCTCAAGTCATTCTTCTTACTCAAACGTCTTCGTTCCACGAAGCTTGGGCTTCCCGGACTGGGCGGCGGATTACAGACTCCTGCGTATCATCACGGAGACATAACTCTCGTTCCCGGACCTCGAGCGGGAGCGACTCCGAGGAGCGAGGCTGACTCGATGATTTGCGACGCGAGCGATATCGTAAAAAAATATCTACAATGCTCCCCATATCAGGGTGGAAAGTCCTACTCCCAGTACTCACAACCGCAGGGAGATCTTCGTTCCGGAAAGACGGAAAATTCCGAAACTCGACTGAATAGTCATCGATAGTGCCGGTCTGACGCGCTTGAGGAAGGATGAAGACATGCCGCGAGCCGCCAGATTCACTCCAGGACTGCATCGGCTTCGGGATTCGAAAGTGACCCACAGGAACCCCGAGCCCCATCCGAATCGGAGCTGATTCCGGTCAGACGCTCACTGATGTAGAGCTCGTCAGTTGCGGAAGGGATTCCTCCGTTCCTCCGAAATATCTGAAACCGCTGATAGCCGAGAGTTGTTGGCCGATTCGAGACTGGAATTCTCTGCAGGGCCCCGGGACCTCGGATACGGAGCCCCGCAATATGTCGGAAATTCCTTTTCGTTCTGATGAGGATTTCAATATCGCTGGCTGACGGGGGAGTCCCCCACTTACCTCGTTGCGATCGCTCAGCGGATCCAGCGGGGCAGAGAATAGTTCACTTCTAGACAAGCCTCTTGCATCGTCTAAAAATAGGATGAGCTTCCTATTTCGTCGTTCCTATTCGGGGGAACTGGAAAGCGTGCATATCGAGATCTGAGATGTCAGTAGAACAAGACGAAGCATTCATCCCCCCCCCCGTGTGTGAAATACAAGTATGGCGAGATATTAGTGTGAAGCATTTTCTGGTTCGATTGCGAGCATGCTGCACTTCAAAGCGTCCCCGCCCGAGCGACGTTCGTCGGAATTCCCAAGAATCGGGATGATAAGTGCTCGTATCGACATTGAGGTTGCATTCGTTCGATCATGACCCGACGCCCCTCCGTCTATTTGAAACCGACAACGATCGTTCCCCCTGGCCGCCGCGACAAGAAGAAGAACTTGGTTCCGCACAAAATATTCCATGAAGAAAGTCGCCTCCGTCGCGAATCATCGGCAAGTACAAGGTGAAAAACGTTTTCCTGATGAGCCTCAATTCCCGCTCATCCCGAGCGGTGGCTACGGGATATCCGTAGCGGGCAGCTTTTTTCAAGAGGAAGTCTCGAGTTCGAAGAATGAGTCATCCGCCTGATGAGCATCTCGTGCGGTGAATGCGTCACCCCTGAAACCAGAAGATCATCCGGCAGAACTCAATCTCACCCACTCTCTTCAATACTCTCCTTCCGAAGCCGGCATGCGGAGGTCTCTTACGCTCTGAATTCCGGTTCACCTCTCAAGACTGATTCATTGATTCCTCATTTCATTTCTCGAAAGCCATACATTGACATTTCTAAATATGTCGTCATTGATTCATTGCTTCCATGATCAATCTCCCTCTCTCCCATGCTCTGACGGGCTCTCGAGGGCACTCTGAATGACCGCGAGGACCGGAGACATCGAGAACCACCGAAGCAACGGGACGTAAAAACGTCAAACAAGCCGCCTCAGGATAACCGATTGCGGACGGATGGCACCATTTACGTGTGTCCGGAGAGTTGGCTTCGGACAAGATATTCTCTTATCTTTTTAAATTCATCGAGTCGACACAAACCACACGCCCGACGCGCGAGGTGACAGCCGGAGCTACACGCAAGTGCCGCCAAGTTTTCGCATTCCCCTGCGAGCGAGGAAGCTCGGAGCTTGCCTTTTCACGATATCTCGGGGGTGCTCTGAACAGTTTTCCCTTCCATTCACATGTCCTGATGGAGAACGTTTTCACTTCATCCGGATCACGGAATGATCCTCTCATAGATTCAGCCGATCTGTTCCGATGAGCTTAAACAGGATCCGGCACTGGATCCACGAGCAGACTGCGATGCCAAAAGTTCCGATGAAAAAAGACTGCTCCAACTTTGGCAGTGGCTTGGTTGTTGTCCCGAAGCTCCGGATACTGATAGCTTCGTTTCCCGCGCATCACGTTCTGCCTAACTCAGCAGCTTTTTCAACCTGTATCAATGTTGACAACAAAGGAACGCTTTCTGCTATGTCCGACCATCGCTCCGGCTCCCAAAAGAATTGAAACCCCCAAGCGACGCTCCAGAGTTGCTGCGATGCCCACAGATGAGTTCCAGGCGCGAATCAAGCTCAGAACAAGTTTCCGATGCGAAGGCTGCTTAGTTGTGTACGGATTGAACCAGACATTCGTTCTCTCAATCGCTACGCGATGCTGAATCCACCGAGATACACGATCGAGCAGTCACACAACAGCTTGAAGTCGCAATTTCCATTTGTCTTCTGTCGCATGCGGCGAGCGGCGGCACGCTAATCGAATCGGAAAGACGTGTTACGAGGAGAGCAGAATCCAATGACACGTCAAACTTTTCCAACAAATTGTTGGGCATTTGTAAAAGCCGTGCCTGACCGCCCGTCCCTGAGTGGGTGGCCTAGCTGGGTTTCGGTGACGTTTCCGCAAGCGGTGGTTTGCGAGCTTTTTCCATCAGCTTATAGCGACTGACAACATTTCACTAGGCCGCGACACCAGCGCAACAAATTAAATTTCACTTCCGCCTGCGGTCCTACATCAACAATCGGAATTCCGTCGCCTTCTCGGTGCCCGCGTTGCGGTCCTCGCCTGCACGGCAGAACGTCATTCAGTGCTGTATGTAATCACGATGCGCTCCGCTCCTAAGACCCGCTTGATTGTTTTCGATCGACGTTTGACTCTCGCACACACCCCAGGGCGTCAAACGATTTCGAAGACATGTCTCCAAATATAGATCGCACTCAGAAATTAGGACTTCGCTTCGAAGTGGGCCTCTGATGTATCAAACGATCTTTTCTTTGCACACATCTTTCAGTCGAAGTCGTATTCGCGCGTTGAACGTTTGATGACGCGAGTCACAGAGGAGTTCGCGGACCTCTCCTCAGCCTAGAACAGGCGGAAAGCGTGTATACAAACATCTGTGATCAGTCTGCGGCGAAGCTTTTTGAAGCAGAGGAACGCGCGAGCATCGTATTCCCAGTGCTCCGTCACTCGTGACGCGACCTGCTTCCAGCTCTGACAAACAGCCGAATGCATCAAGCGACGAGGATTTCTAGCGCGATGCGACAACACGCCGAAAAGAGATCGGAGCCTTTGTCGTCGATATGGTAGCGTGTGATCATCGATTTCCACGGAAGTCGCTTCAGTGCAAGAGCTTCGCCGCAGAGAAGGCGGGTCAATAGAAAATAATATCTACGACGAGCCTCTGAGTACTCATCCGCTCGTTCGAACACTCTCAGATTGTCCGATAATCTGGTATCAGACTTTTGCGACGACTCATAGGGATTCCGATACGTTCCCTAATATGTTGCTTATCTCGATGAAACATCGAAGAGCCGTTTCGCGCGATCAGGGCACACTCTCTCAGCTCGCTAGTCCAAGCCCACGTGGTGCGGGGATCCCGGACCGAAGAAGTGGAGCCCTGAATTTCTCTTCGTCCTCGCATCCCAGCTCCGGCGGGAGATCAAGAGAATCTATCAATAGATCGCCGACTACGTCGCCAATCGAGCGTCAGATTGAATAATCCGAAAGGTTTTTCTCCCAAAGGATGTCCCCTCCGCCTCAGCATTCAGCTGTCCCCTAGCGTGGACCAGGAGGGACTTCTTGGGTCACTCTCCGTGATCTGGGGAGACAGCGAATGAAAAAAAAATGGCACGATCAAGTCATTTGCGCAACTGTCCCGTCGACAATGATGAAAAATGATGATTCCGATGGAGCAAGCCTCTGAGCTGGTCGATCGGCCAGACAGCCGAGAGATCACATACGCGAGAGCGAAATGAAGATGGACAACGGTCCCTAATGGGATATCTTCCCTTCACCGAAGCCCGTGGCCTTGTTGTAGGCTCAACAGCGTTCCCGGTCTCCCAGTGATGGCCAATGAAGCCCGTATTCTTGACAGAGAGCGCGACTAAACGGTAACAAGATACACACGGTGCCCGATCCGGAGCTTGAGCTATTTAACGAGCTGCAACGTAGTCGCGAACGGCGCGGCGGCGGCCGGCGATTGACAGCTCCAGGCTTCGTCGACGGTAGGCGCTCTTAAGCTCTTCTCAATCAGCTAATAAAGCCATATGCTTTCGGCGAATACGCACCAATGTTTGGAGCCTGTCCGAATCCGCCATCCGTCACCATAGCGTACATTGCGAACCAACTTAAATCCGAGCACTCCGGAGGACCCCTATTTCACTTCCGAGCTTCAATAACCTAATTTTCCGGGAGGCTGCGATCGATCTTCATTTGCCTGCTCTCCTTCGCGACAACGGCTCCATGGGTATCGGCATCGTTCCCGTCCCTCCACTGCGAACGATTCTGGAAAAAGAAGGCGAGCTCCGAACAAGGGCTCTCATTTTAAGCGGAACTTGAGCGTGGACTCTCTCGTGCCAGATTCGAAAAGTGCCTCGACGGGAGCTTCATCGATTCATCTGATGTCGGCTTCCACTGTTCTGGAAGCGCCCGCTCCGCTCTTTGAATTCTCGTGAGGTAGACAGCAATATCTCGGAGACTCGCCGGCAGTCTGCCTGGTCTATCTATTCCGGATGCTGCGAGAATTTCTCGCAAGACCCCTCAGAGAGCCTCACCGAAATCACCCGAGCACGGAAATCGTGCCAATCACAAGCAAGAAACACTTATGATCTATGTCATTAGTCATTACTCTCTCGGGATGAATAACTTCTCCTCGTATAAGAATGAATCTTCAATCATCAGGCAGAGGTTTATTATTCTCCTCTCTTCGATTCCACGGGCACATGTTTTGGCCAGAACGAAGCTCGCGTGTTTCTAGCATCGACCGCTAGAAAGTCAGAGAGCGTCGGTGTGGCGGCTTAGACCGTTTACGTCCCTGCCGTCGGTCGGCCTTCCTAGCGTCTCGCACAGGCTATCTGGACACCTTGCCGCTCTCAAATGATGACCTGGAAGTTCGCGTGGGCCTGGGAGAATTCCTCATTCGTGCGAAGCGCGGGTCTCCTCGATCTGCTCGGAGCCAAGCCAGGGTAGGACGGCTTCCTAGAGGAGATGGCTAGTGAATAGTGCGACCGGTGATGATCATATTTAGCCCTAGTCGGCTCCTCTTCTTCTCGAAAATATGGCTCATCCCGGAGCGAGCACGACCGAGGTTCGATAATCCTGGGACGGTAAGATAATTCCGTGAGCGGCCTTCCGTATGTCGGACCGATACCTGCTTTGTTTCTCGGCTCGTTTGTCGTCCACCATCCGTGCGAGGGTTTGCCGGAGAGCTTCGGGGACTCATAGGAGTATCCAACGCGTAAAGGTCGGGACTCAGAGTGGGATTCCTCCCGAAGGGATTGAGGTTGTCCGATGGCACTTCTGTTTCCCGATCATCCACAATCATCCGCCATCACAAATGTTTTACCTACCGTTCTGAGCGACCAAACTCGGAAAGAGATCGTTATCTATGTACCTATATAAATTCTCCATTTTCGATAGAAATGGAGTTCATCCTACCAGTCAATATACTGCTGACCTGTGACTAATATTGTTTCCAGCGTAAGTCGGACCATTTTCCGGAAGGAGAGGCCGTGGATACTTCCAGACTGGGCTATGATCTTGAGATCGATGTAAGAACCGATCTGGGAATTGTTCGCCCTCTTTTCCACCAAGTCATCCAAGAGATGAGTGCGACGAAATAATTGGAAGAGCATTCTAACATCAGCGGAATCAAGAATAGCGCCGATGGAGGTTAGGATTTAGCTCGGGACCGGGATGCACATCGGCATCGGCGACGTGAGTGGATCAGGTAATGGCTTCGTACTCCGTAGATGACCCTGGGGAGTTGAACCTGAGACGCCTTCCGTAAGGGAAAACAGCACATTAATCTTGAATCGTGGGAAGACAAGGGAATCAGATGAGCGTACACGGAACGGGTTTCCTCTCGACGAATCCACGGTATACGGTATTCATTCGGATCCGTGCTAATTTGACAGGATTGCGATGGTGGTTCCTGGAGTTCGATCGGACGGTGATGCCAAAGTTCCTGGTAGAGTCGGCTCAAGAATGGGCATTATCGTAGAGTTGTAGAGCGAGGGGGTCCGAGGCCTGATGGCCGGCCCGGAACACGCCCGCTTGATGAACAGGGCAGCGATAATGCCATTCCTCTGGCCCCGCTGAGAGAAATGGTGTTCAGCCGACTCGAGGGGATTCGATGAGCGTCCCCGGCAATCGGGATCCATATTTCGTCCAAAATTTCCTTCATTCATGTGGGGAGACCGATTTTGTGTCATTCTGAAGAGTCGTGGATATTAATTTCAACTTGCAGGCAATTTGCAGGGGATGTTTAGTCATGGATCGAGGACACGATTTCAGAGGAGTACGTCTGTCCAGTGTACCGCGTTGAGCGGCTCTAAAAGATCGGCCTGTAGAATTCTAGTGCTGCTTCGTGAGCTCCTGCGGAGATACGGGGTGCAATGCATCTATGGAATGAGTTAGGGACTTCGGAGTTTTCATAGCACCGTTCGGAACGCAAGGTCGACGACTCCGTACACCACAGTCGGACAAGAGAATATTTCCCTCTCAGCTTGCGGAATTGTACTCGACTGAGAAAGGGAGCTGCAGTTTGCGATCGTGTGAAATGGAATTGAACACAAGCTGTGCGGCAGCTAGAATCAGCGAAGGGACAGAGTCAGCGATAGAAGCAGTTCATAAGTCGACAAAAAGAGTGCAGTAAACGTCGTCCCAAATAATGCGCTGGCGTCCAGGAAACGTTCCGTTCAAATGCATGCTCGTTGAAGCGAACTCATTCGACCATTAGGTGTACGGGAAATCGACCGAAATACATATTAGAGGAAGATCGTACCTTATAGCGATAATTCGTCCTAATGTGGTTCGTTTTGAGGGGTTTCACTGCAGAGGGTTTGACGAATCGGAAAGGTTCAAGAAATAGAGCGGTCTGCGCATCTCAGTCTGCTTCCATTTTCCGTCGAAAACTCAGACCAATAGACTCATCATCACGCTTCCGATGAACCTCGAAAAACTGCTGCTTAGCGACAAGCATAGACTCTGATCCCACTAGACTGCTCGAAAACTTGACTGATGGGAATTGGTCTGGGACCCATGGACCCATGGAAACCCCGCTGAGTGCGATTTCGGAACTGAGCGGGGTTTCCATGAATCATGATAATTATGAAAAACAAAATTGTAGGAGCAAGTTCGGTCCTGAGTCGAGTACCTAATGAACTAAAGAGGACGGCGTTGGATGACTGTCTAACGATGGCGGCGAAAAGAAGTTGGATGATAATGGTAATAATCACCATGGAGCAGCACATTTGTCATGCAACACATCATCCGCGTACGAAATCCAACTAGTCGTGCTCTCGCTTGAATTGTGCATACTCGGACGCTGTATGATGCTATCATCGCTTTGCTTCTCCGGTGCTTAATCCCGCCGCTCCCGTGGTGGCACGACCCTGATTGCGGCAATCTTCGGAGGAATGAAAATATGTCGGGTGAATCAGAAGCTGCGAAGTCATCTTTGCAGTCGATGCGTGAGTTCGCCGCAAACGCAGGTTATAGAGTCGAACGATATCTGGGGAATTACTTCGGGGGACGGAATACCGGCGCGCTCCTTCAGGGCCACGTAACTGTTAGATTGTCCGTCGCTCAAGGAGAAGTTCTGAATGACGTCACTCTTCCGTCATCGTGAAATAACTCTCACGCCACCTTGGTTCTAGGCATCGGTCGCGATGCGAGACAGGACGCAGTCCGCCGTCAAAAAGCCCCTGGTAGGTACTGTCAGGGACTGATCTGCGAGTCAGCGGAAAGAGCGTAGCGAAGGGATTGGAAGGCGGGATTCGGGATTTGATAGTTTATCCCCAATTTTCGATCGGTTCTCGAGAGTCTACTGTGGAAATTCAAGCGGTAATTGGCGAGACCTACATTGATTCGCCTACGAGAGTCTTGTCGCACTGACAAGTAGAGCCTGTACTGAATAAATCAGTTATTTATGCGGTTTCCACCCCTCTTCATGGGGGGTCAGATTCGAGCTTATCTTGCAGAACATACTCCAGAATCTCGTGAGGAATATACACAGCTGATCTCCCGTAAACTTCCGTTCTATCAGCGACAACCTCATCATAACTGGTGTCGCATTGGCAGAGTTATTAGATGTCAAAAGCGGACAAGATTTCGTTACACGAAGACGAAGTTTAATTGGAAACACCCCTCAGTAAATTCAATTGAAGACGTTTCACGTCAAAAAATCATTCTCAATGATTTCGGCTCGTCTCCATTTATCCGACATTTATTCAAATTACCCTTTCGTTTTCTAGAAAAGTTCCGAGCTCCGTCTCAGGCGCAGACCGTGACTCTCGATGCTGCCACTGTAGGAGGCCCAATAGTCTTAGCAAAAGATGTCAACTAGAGAATATTCTCTTCATAATTTACTCAATTCCGTCTTCAATCTCGACCTCCTCCACTGGACTCAATGAAGAGACAACAGTGCTGGGTTCCAACTGTAGTTCAGATGGTGGTGGCGGGAAATCCGTATGTTGCCCGAATTCTGAATTCGTCGGCGTTTTCCCATCGTTGGCTTCTATGGCGGCTTGCATGAGTTGACAAACTTCACTGAAGTCAGGACGGTCCTCGGGCCTGGAAGGAAGGAATAATAATTAGAAAAGTGGTGAGCTTGAGAGCCAATTCTGTTTCTGTTCATAGGCAATCGGGCCGTCCGGATAAAGACCCGCGGCTTTTCCGAGCTATTTGTCGCCTTTCTCTGATGGTTTCAGATCGTGGATAGCTACGCCGCGGGGGAATCATTGAATGGCTGGAAACTTCTGAAGCGCTTTGAATTTGAGTTTTGCGGTAGCTTGCGGTCGAGGTAGAACAGTGAATCCCCGAGGGGTTAACCAATCTCGCAAATCGAATATTTTCCAAACTTGTGCATAATACATGACGGCGAAAAACGAATCAGCCGGTTCCCGCGGGCGCAGCACTCAACTCTCAGCCGCGCATCGGCTTTGTTTGGCGGCGGCCGTTGCCGGCTTACGAAGGGAGCTCATACAAGTCACCATTTTCCTATCAGAACTGTCTGTGTGCCCTTCCTCATGTATCGGGAGAGGTCGTCCCGGGAGAATCTCCGATAGGTTTCCCGAGGGTCTAGACGCAACGCAGACATTTCTTATTCTAGGGAAGTGGGTTACTCACATGTATGCCCAACATTTCCACATGATGTCATAGACTTCGGGGGGACACTCGTCGGGCATTTCGAGTCGTTTATTGCTTTCGAACATGACGAGAATGTCCTGGCCGGCGAGGTTCTTGAAAACACGAGAAAGAGACTGTCGCACACGGGAATTCCACAATGATTTCGACGCTACGAGTGTACTTGTTTCGAGCAAGAACTACTACGAACCTTGTATGGTCGTTCACCATAGCTCATAGCTTCCCAAAGAGTCACGCCGTAACTCCAAACGTCCGACTTGGTGCTGAATCTAAAGTAGTAGATGCACTCCGGTGCATACCATTTGAGCGGCCATTTGCCGGCTGCTTCGGCCTAAATCGATCCGAATGAGTCAAAACCTGATTGTCTTGTATACGCCGAACGATACCCCCGCTCTCGACGTGGATAACAAGCATACTCCAAGTGCATATGTACGAGGGGCACAATTGCACTAACCTTGTAATAATCTCTCCCGATCCCCAACGTCCGGCTCATGCCGAAATCAGATATTTTCGCAAATTGCGTGTTCACTAGAAGTACGTTCCGCGCCGCGAGATCTCGATGGACAAAATTTCTCTGCTCTAAATACTCCATGGCGAGAGCAACTTGGAGCATTAGTTTCAATATCACACCGATGCCAGTTTCCCTGGGGGAAAAAATATCTTGAATACTGTTTCTTCTGAGACACTCGTATATTCCGTGGGGATCGATCTTTGTAAGCATGATTTCGGTTTCGACGCAGAGCTGACGAACCTATTGTAGCGCAAAAATCGATTCAAAGGTCCTAACGGCGCTAGCTCCATCACCATCATGAGTCCCGTATCTATCTCCGATACGCCAAACAAGCGAACAACGTGAGGATGGTCGAGCGAAGCCAAAAGATCTGCTTCCTGGCTGAGAGCTCCCTGTAAGATGTCAGTGTGAGCAGTTTCGGTCACATTCTCCGGCCACTTCTGCTCGAGCTCATTCCAGCGGATTCTTCCTAATGCAAAAAACCTCACATCGGGGGGGCTCACCATTGAAGTCTGGGAGAACTCCGCACGTAAAGACTTTGTTGCGCATGGAATCTCATTTCCCTCGTGTTTAAGGATGGCTTTGTGCACTTGACCGAAGTTGCCGCAACCGAACATTTCGATCAGCTGAATGTGATCTCGCTGAATTTTCACGAAACCGTTGAGACATTTCTTGACCTCGTTGTAGGCCATTTCGGATTGTTCCTGAGTCAGCACATCGGCGAGAGCTGCAAGGGGTTTCTGTGATTAAACAGCGTAAATAGAATTCCGGCTTGGAATTCTTCTTCGATGTCCCATCATTCGACACTGAAGTATCCATCGTCTTGCGGAAGTGTCCTGTCGCATCGCTGGGAAATACCTTGAGCGAAATTCCTTTGCCTCTCGGGCGACGGAGGACCACTGAGGTTGTCTGCGCAGAGAGGATCGAAATCGTCCAGAGATGAGCTGTTTCTCCGTTCCAAGTTTTCTGAGGTTCCTTCAACTGCTCGGATTTCGGCTTTTATTTCCTGAATTATTTGATTCGACGTCTCCTTGATGGCTTCGGCTATTGTTCGCTCCAAACGATCCCTGGCAATCGGAAAGGAACTGAGTCAACGCTTGTATCGCCGAGAGTCGACCAGCGCTCCGTGATGACCGAGGCGAGAATTCTAATTGCTTCCAAAGTGAGCCATTGAGAATGCTCATTGTTCTCGTGGAATTTCAGATATTCCGATGCCGTCAGGCCGCCAGCCACGCGGACCACGGATGGCGCAGCGGGAAACCCGCGGTCTCGCGCCGAGCGCACGAGCATCCGAAGCTCGTCCGCCCAATCTCACCGGGGAATTTCGTCCACTTGCGGTATATCGACGTTCTCATCCGGGGTGTCTCTCTTCAATTTGTCGCGAATGAGCCTCGGACATTTCTCGATCAGAGAGTCAATCTCCTCGTAATTTGCCTCGGATAGATCGATCAGGGGTGGCGAGGGCGATAGGTCGATGGGGATCTTCATCGGTTTCCGGTATGCCAACAGTCCACTGAACTGCTGGTTGCGTCTGTCCTCGAAATTCTGGAATAGGGCAGAACTTATGATTTTGGAGAGCAAGATTCTCTCAGCCTCAAAACCCCGACTGAGAGCTCGATATCCGGACCATTGACTTCGAGAACTCGCGAATCCGAAACGAGCCTCTTCCCCAGCTCTCGACGTTTCCGGCTGCCAAGTATCTTGTTTGGTAAGCCTTTTCGACAGGAGCATCTCGGCTCATTGGCTCACCATATCAAGCGAGAGACGTCGCGGTGAGTAGTCGTAGGTCGCTTCAGAACCGTCGGGCTCTCTATTCACGTAGACAGGATCTTCTTCGGTCAGGATATCTCGTCGAGCTAGAGAGGTCCGTGGAGCTGGGACTGGAGCGGACATGGGTCCCGAACAACAATTTTCCGTCAACACCCGGGGACTCCCATCGGAGGACAGAGGTACGGTCATTCTGTCGGAAAATTCGAAGCGTTCTCTTGTCATCTCTCGCACAGATTCCTGGAGCTCGAATATCTGATCGCCGTATTTCCGATTGCTCATACTCGATCATTCACGGCGGCTCACCCGTAATGGTTGTAGTGCTGCTCCATGCTTCGAGCTTGTTCACAAGCCAGCTCATCGAGCAGCTTGCTCTCGTGACACTTTCGACCCCTCCTCATTGTGCCATCTAGGGACATGAAGTATTGGATGAAGCCAGGTAAGACATGGTCGATAGAGGAAGATTTCTGAAGCTTCGTTGACGCTTTACAGTTGCCATCTAATGTCCCGGGATAGCAGTTCTCGTCTCCACAACAAGCCGACTCCGCGCTGCGCATCTGACTCAATCTGTAATTTCAATCAAGTAAGTTCCGAATCCGCCCTCTCCGGGGTAAGCAGCGGGATTATAAGTACGATATGCTCCTCGACCATATTTCGACGGCCAGCGATGCCCTTCGGCAGAGAATGAAGCTCCCTTGAGATCAGAGACGATCTTGAGCGAATCGCGAGAAACCTCACCTTGGCAACGTCTTTGAGGAACGGTATGAAGTATTGGTCGCTTGAGTGGATATCGAGGAGACGATTTTGTTGAGGAGACCCTTGTTCGGAATTGTTCCGAAGAGCTTCGATTTCGGAGACTTGTTGAAAAAATGACGCGTCGCCTTCGATATATTCTTCAAAAAAGTATTCTCATCTAATGAATCTGGTCTGACAATTGCCTCGATCAGCGGACACCACAAGCCGTCGGCGAACAGTGTGTAATGGCTGACGAGCTGGGGAGCAGAGAACGAAATTAGAAACTCCTCTCCATATTCCATCCATCCCTTGATCGTGCCCTATCCGGAGATGTCATCTTCCAATCACTATAACCAGCCTGCACTCACCGACATCAGACTAGGGAAAGCGTATCCGTCTTGAATGGCAAACTCTCCACTCGACAACACATCAACCTTGTAGTGCTTCACAGAGAATGCGTGACTGAGGCATAGTGCATAGCTAGAATCGTCTCTTTCCCTGATCCTGCAATACGGAAGGAAGTCCACTCAGTCAGTGCTCTCGGATGCTCCGGGGCGAGCAGATTGTTTCATGGGCGATTTTTCCTTCCATTTTTATCGAGATTTCAGCGGGACCGAGAGATCCTTCTCGACCAAATGTTTCTGCTCCTCGGAGGAGTCCTATGTCGCGAGCCTTATTTTCCGGTGGATAACCTTTGCGACCGTCTGCGCAGTTTGTCAATAGCCTATACTCCTTTCTTTTCAGCGACCCCCGAAAGTTTTCAAGGAACTACGCCACGAACAAGCTGGCCATCACAGTCGTGCTGAGAGGACCCTCGCTTTGTTCGGCCGCCGAGCCGCGTCGGTCCCGAGCCCTACTATACATTATACGGCGGAGAAGTATCTCGAGAGGACAATGTCGTTCCCGAAATGTCCCCCCTCTCTCTCGGCCCCCGAGATCCTTCGCCATTGAAACTTTTTCAAGTCGAGGTCGATCGCTCGAAAGGCGCAATTTCCGGATTACATATACAGGTCTGAAACTACGAACGGGGGTCGGGCCGATTCCCGACCAGCTCTTTGCAGCTACTTACAAAAAGCGTCCGTCCGCATGACCGGCTTCTTCGATCCGAGCCTCAGCTTCTAACCGGCTCAGGGGTCCATGGAACCACGGCTGTATTTCGTGCAGTGTTTTGCTAATGAGCACACGGAGATCCGCGGCATCTTGTTGAGTCAGGTTCTCCAAACGATTCTCCTGCGGGAAGACTCGAGACTTGAGTTGAGCGAAACTGCATCTATCCCTAGCGTCGCGTGATTTCATTGACCATATTTCGCTTCATTTCGAGAGGAAAGAGTAGGTCGAGTCCAAGTGTGATATGAAACGGCTCGACCCACATTGCCCGAAAAGGGGGCTGCTTGTGTGCCTATAATTCCTTCACGGAGAAGAGGGTCGTGTCTGGGATCATCTCCCCCAGTTCTCTATTGCCGACGCGATTCGGCCCTGTTCCTTCAAAGCAGATGAATCGAAAAGCCCCGAGGTCGATACTCACGTCAAGACCCCACTGACGTGACCTCAGGAGGATGAACTTCTTCACTTGCTCCTCCGATAGACCCCAGTAGGTGGGTGGGAGGATTGCCTCGACGCATCGCTGGCAAGGGTGGAGAGGCTTCGTGGCGAGTCCCTCCACGTTTTCGACGAGCTGCAAGGGATCTCCGAAGACTTGGTCTTGAGTTCCAGCAAGGGCGAAACCACCGTCGGGAAGACACGAAATCCGGTAGTGGAGCACGCTGTGAATGGAGAAGTCGCTTTGGGCATGGTGCCATGAGTGGAATAAAACATATCAAAGCACCGGAAACAGGAGTGAGCACCATCCGACGGAGCGAGGGTGCAATCGAGCGATTCGAAATCATCAACGCTCAAGAAAGGAGGACGGAAATCGCTCGAGAGCTATATCGGAGAGAGATTTAACTCAGGAAATGGTTTATCGGATTCTTCAGCCGTCGAGCCGTTCAGGGAAATTTCCGTCCCGCGCGGATAATCGGTCTCTATTCAGAGCCAGAAAACCCCCCTATTCGGTTTCGCCGCCATTAACAACCAGGTTCGTGGGCTCTATGAACGATGTTTGGAACGTTTCCCGATCGCCATGCATCCCATGAAGGCCCAAGTCTCATCCTCACGAGAATGAAACGAGAGAGACAGAGAGATTCTCAGCTCTCTCGAAACCTGGTCATATGAAGTCAATCGCCGCGGAAGCGTAAAGCGGGTCGTCGCTCTGTTCGCGATGAGAAGGAATAACTCCCTCCTCGTATCCGGAGCCTTATCGAATATCTCATTCCTATGGAGTTCGGGGCCACCGCCATTCTGCTGATGAGGAGTAAGTTGCGAAACTCACCTTTTCTCGAAACACAATGACAAAACGTAGTCGTCTTTGGACTTCCGCAGCAGATAGAGTCCGTCTTTGCAACCGCGCTCACATAGGATCCATTCAGCAGTCTCTCTCGAAATGTTCCCGTAGTAATAATTCACTTTGTCCATATCGACGGCTGAAGTGGTCTCCGGCAAAGGGGAGAGCCTTGCGTCTGCCTCCTTCATAATCTCTCCTTGGCAGATGTTCGGTAGGAGATGGGAAAAAACAACCTCCGTCAAGCAACCTTGCTGCCTCGAAACGAGCCTATCCTACGGAATGGTGTAGGAGTGACGCGAGGTTTTCCGTGAGCTACCGTACTCAGCATGTGAGGAGAGTCGAGCTCCACGGGAAGGTCGGACGACAAGTTGACGAGTTTTCTGTCGACTTCTCAAGGCAAATCAACTCAGAGGACAGGCATGTTGGTGGGAGGGAGTTGAGCAGACGCCTCCGGAGAAGGAGGGTCTGGGGCTCTTTCGCCCCCGAGCCCTTGCAAGTATCGAACTGCTTGAGAACTTTATTTCGAAACCGCCGCGCTCAGATCTGCCAGCAGTCGTCACTGACATTTCAGAATTTCCCGACACTCAACGAAATTCCAAGAGAAGGGATCTCCGGGGAGAATGCGAAGTTTTCCTGCGTTCCTGAATCCCATACATAGGCTGGACGACCCTGGGGGCTTCCGATTGCTCCCGCTTACACGATCCCGAACTCCGCGCTCCTGTTTTTTCTCAAAGAAAGTATTTCTCTCGGGGAAGAATCGTCTTCATCTGCCTTCTGATCTCTACCACGGACCCTGCTTGGCAATGATTACATTTGGACCGCAAACTAAGATCTCGGCCGAGTCGGTCGTCTCCAGAAACGCCCTCTGGTGAGTGGCTGCGGAGACTGCCGCACTGGGCTATCACGCTTGCTCGCCTGGCTGACTAGCTGGCTGGCTGCCTCCGTGCCTGCTGGTTCAGCAGCCAATGCTGTGAGTGAGTGTTGCCGTCTTCTCCGCTGTCACCTGCTCTAAACGAGTGCACCGCATCTGTTTTTTAAGTATATAGTTTGATTCTGTTTTTGAGGACCATCGAGAGGCTCTGCAGCGATGTCTACCGGGGACGTGAGTGGGGAGACTAACGATGGTGAGTTTGAAGTGGAACACGGTCTGTTGTGGTTTTCGAACCCATATCTAAAGTTCAAGGTTCACCCACGTCTGCTGAAGGCGCAATCATGAAGTGGTACCCATCTGACGGAACTTTATGGTTTATATGGAATGCTTCCGCCTAGAACGGTTCAGTCTTCTATCTCAGACTGCTTCAGCGGAGGTTCCTGCCTAGTCCGTCGTGATCTCGAATGTCACAGTCGACTTGCCGAACTCGGATCGGCCGCATCTTTTTCCAAATCGAATCGAATGGACCTCCTCAAAGAGATCTCGATCGACCCGTAGAATCGATCTGCCCACCCCGGGGATGTCTTGGGCGAGCCGTGAACTCGGAATATGTATTAACCTTTGACATTTAGAAGCCTGAGTGAAATGAATTACTTCATTATTCGGAATTGCATCTATCGTGGGTCCATACCGAACGCGCGGGAACTATTAATTCTCCGTCGCGCTCGGTGACACTGCTCTCGGGGCTTGATTCTGAAAAGGAGCCCCAAGTGCCGCTGCAAGTGGTGGACGCAGTTCATGAGCTTCCATGGATTGAAGCGGATGGGAAAAGAGTTCACCATCGGGCAGTGGTATCGGAGCGTGCGCCTCTATCGAAGTTCGTTGGTCCACTCAGGGACTGGTGGGCTTCTGAGAGCGGTTACTTACACTACTTCTTCTGATTCGACACCTTCCTTCATGAAAACCTGGTCTACCCCACGGTCCGATCCGAGATGCGAGCAGGGGAATGCATGTGACTCGCTATTCTGCTTTCCCGAGCCCCTAGAATTTCATCCCGGAACTTCCAAGAGACAGTTTTCTGATAGTTGTCGGTCTGGTGAGCTTGCCTAAAGCAGACTTTTTCCATCCCATCCAGACGTCGATGAGGTCATGACAAGATACGCAGAGCTTGGCGGTGAAGTAATTGTGACCAACCTCGAGGCTACGGGAAATGGCGGAACTACACTGGGGCTATCGATAGCGGGTAATAAAAACCGCAACAAGATGTCCGTCTTTATCTGCGGGATCCATCCCAATGGGGTAGCTTCGCAAGAAGGCACTCTCAAAGTGGGCGATGAGATACTTGAGGTGAGTAAGCGTATGCTGCATTAGACTGAGGACAACAATAATTTCGGAACGAGTCCCTGACCATGTAGATAGGTGAGGCAGCGGCAGAGGAAGAGAGGGCATTCGTCTCGCGAAGGATTCTTCCGCCGATCTGACGAGCTCGATGTCATCCATAGAATCCATATCCGTAATCGTCCGCGTGATCCCTCGAATCTCACGAATGCACCCTAAACTGTCCCATTGGAGAAAGTCAGCCAAAATTTGAGAGTCCCCTGTCGGAGCCGCACCGGTCGATCGGCCCCGAATATTCAATACAATCGAAGCATCTCTCCCCTGAAGCTGATGATGAGCACTCGAATTTCGACCGGAGACTCAGCTGATCACCATAAATCGAGCAGATGGCGCGCTCGCTCTCGCACTCCCCCATTGGGTTCAAGAGCGGACTATTGCTTCTCGTCCGGTGTACTCCGAAGTCTGGAATTTTAGTATATGTATAAACAATTGCTGTTTTATGATCGCTACTAGAAGACAGCCTATCTGGTTTCTCCCCAACGAGTTTATAGCGTAAGCTTCGTGTCGCTCGCACGGAGCCTAATGAGCTCAACTCCTAAGATCTCTGCTGGCTTCACAGGTGAACGGTAGCGTAATCTTTGGGAGATCACATCTCAACGCGTCAGCAATCATCAAATCTTTCACTGGACCCATCTACAAAATTTCCATTCTTCGGTGAGCGTTGGATGACTTCTGCGTATTTCTTATTTCCCTGAATCGTTCAATGTTTCACCGAGATATTCGATTGATCGATCGCAACGATTTTCACCGCAGACGAGACAACGCAATGGAGGAAATGGCAGTCAAGCCACTCACAACCTATCCCCTACATTTGGATAACCAGGTGAGCACGAGGACTCTCCTATCTTCTTTTATGTACTGACGATGCACAAAAATGCGGCGACTCAACGAGGAATACACACGAGTTTTTGCTCCGCAGGCCGACTATTCATCCTACAAAGACATCAAGAATATTGTGGTTCGCAAGGGTAGCTGCCGTTTAGGTCTCATGATCATCGAAGGACGACATCCCGATGCGGGACAAGGGATATTCGTCTCGGACATTCAAGAGGGAAGCCCGGCTTTCCAAGCAGGTCTCGCCATTGGCGACATGATCCTTTCAGTCAACCAGCAAGACCTTGTTGGAGCGGACTACGAGAGAGCAGTACAAATTTTGAAAGCCAACGAGGGCACGGTCCAGTTCACGATAGCGAAACCCACTCGGGATCCGTCTAACTTGAGCGTCATCAAAAGGAAAGCCTCATCCTTTGAGGCCAACCAACATCAGTTGAACTCCAAACAGGGCTCTCATACGAGAAAATCAATGGGGCCTTTCAGTCGGAAGTGCGCCTCACCCACGGCAGAAATCCCTCATTCACCTTCCATGCAAGTACGTAGTCGTCTCGCCAGGCTTGTTTGACGTGGAACTACGCCGTGGGGGTTGGTTCGAAAAGAGGCGCCATGGCGAGGGTAGGGATCTATCGTTTGCCAAAAAGGACTCGACGGCTAGCCTGGACCGAGATCGAGCGGTGCCGTCGTCTACTCGGGCAAGCGACCCGATCGGGACTTTTGGTATACCTAGCGATCTTCCTCATAGTATCTATTTTTCAGTCTCAGCTAGCGTACACACCCCTCTCAAGATCGTCCTGCAATGCACCGCGGTATACTGTGAGCGAGAGCATAGTCACAGGCGAGGAGACAATCATTGAGATCTCGAGAGATAAAATCGGTCTGGGCCTCAGTGTGATCGGAGGGGCCGATACCCCCCTCGGCGCTATCGTTGTCCATGAGATTCTCGAGCATGGAGCAGCACATCAAGATGGCCGACTGAAAGTCGGCGATCAGATCGTTGAGTTGAACGGCATAGATTTATCCACTGCTACACACGAACAGGTGCGTTTCGGCACGTGGAGTGCGACTGATCTAGCGATCAAAACAGGCAGGAGTTGATTGGGGACTATAATCGAGAACGCGTTTTCCGCAGGCGATCAATGCACTCCGACAGGTCAGCTCGCCAGTTCGAATGGTTGTTTATCGAGACACGGAGCAGAATCTCAACGTCAACAACGAGACTTTCGACGTAGAGATTGCAAAGAAAGCTGGTCGCGGACTCGGTGTGTGTATCGTGTCGAGGAACGACCCTCCCGGCGGAGTTTTCATTTCGGAAGTTGTCGCGGGGGGAGCCGTCGAGCAGGATGGCCGTCTTTACCAAGGAGACGAGATTCTCGAAATTAATGGTCAGGATGTCAAGCAAGCTTCTCCCGAATATGCGGCTGCTCTGCTCAAGGTGAGCTCCGACTGATGATTGATCGAGCATCGGAGACGGTCGGCTGCGGCAGCAATGAGTCGGACCGCGCTCTACAGTGTACTGTTGCCGAATCTGGGGAAAACTCCTCCCATGATATTATACGGTTGTATGGTTCATCGAGGTCGGGTGAAATTGAGAATGTATGTCGAACTGAGCAGATGATTCATCTTTGCAGCTGGCCAACGGTAGCGTGAGCATGAAGATCGGTCGTCTGAAACCCAGTAAAAACATCTAACAGCGAACCTTCTCGGCGTTGTCGGATTCGAGAGTACTCCGCTCTAGTCACGCCGAAGGTCGAATGATTTCTTGAGAATCTGTTCAACGGCATGAAGTCGATTCTACGCTCGTTGACCTGGGGTAAGCTGAGGATGAGTGTAGAGCCATGAAACGCCCCACAGCGCCGCAGAATACGAGATATTCACGCCGATAATTGGAGCGTGCGATGCGAGAGTTGAGAGACAAAGAACCTGGGGAGGTTATACCCTCCCGCGTTCGAAGTCTGCGGCCGATTGAGACTCACTCTCCACATCGTTCCCGAATCAATCCTGTCCCGATGATGGGGATGTTGTACCTCCATACCCCAGTGCACCCATTATCTGCAAATAACAGATTTCGCTGGAAATCTCACTTCACAGAGGAATTCGGGACGGCCCCATTATTCTCAGATTCTGTCAGACTCGATCGATGGCCGGACGCGAACGAGCAATATCGAACCAACCCGGGAGGGGGGGTACATTCTCCACCCCTCGTGATTTTGTGCACGATCACGTCTCCGACGGAGAGGGAAAACATCGAGAACCTCTTGGTTCGGGACTCTTACTGCCAGTTCTTCGAGCGAATCGAAATTCAACGATAGCCACCGCGCTCCCCTCGGAGCGAACCAAGAGTTTGCTCTACGGAGGGGTTCCTGATCTGAATCAAATACCTTTCCGGAGAATCCGATACAACATCTCTGCGCTGATCCTCAGCATTCGGGGCCGCGATAAAGAGGAACCCAGGAGCGATGTTTCCTCGTCGGTGTTCGATTCTCTTGGATTTATCTCTGCGAAAATGTCTCGACGTCTGCCTGCATTCTCGAATGTGTGTGAGAGCAAGCTTCCCTAAAGGCAGGATATCTCGCCCTCAATGGTGCCAAACCCACCGCGACCTCTGCCTCCTAGTCGAGGGCGTGGACAGTATTTCTCGTGCGAAAGTTTTCGATTGGTTCAAGAAATATGAAGGAACGACCGGAAGTGAATTGTTGAAACCTATACATGATCCAGATAGGTAATTGTACGGGAGGATCGAACCAAAGGATTAAAAGTAAAGCAAGAGCCTTTGTATTCTGTTATCTTACTGATGTATCTCCGACTCTTTTGCAAACATCTTCAAATAGATAGCGTTGTTGTCGTTACTTGAACGATCATGTCAATGCTTACTTATATGATCACCATGTATCGAGATCAAGCGTTATTCGGTGTAAAAAGGGGTAAAACGCTTTTCTTGGAATCCTAGACTGGTGAGTTAGGTATCTGTTTCGCCATGAAATGATATCGCAGCCATTGTTGGTTCTTAATCATTGTGTATTTATACTCCTCTCTGACCTCGTCGGCTGATAGCCATGATCACAACAAGCATGATATCGACGATTATATATTTACATTAGTCATCATTTCACAATACTCTTCTCAGGATAGAGGCATTGACACAACGAGGGCAAGGGAACGGGGCAGGAGTCGGTTCGCGAGTCGGTGAGGGCAAAATCGCTCGAATAAACTGTTATAAGGAAATCTTTTCATTGATGTAATCTCTCATTCCTCCTCTAGAGTCATTCTGATCAATGATATGCTAGCGATTTCTCTTGGTAGAGCAGCTTAGAACAGAGAAAGGTCAGCCTCCAAAGCGCCTCAGAATTCAAGACACGGGGAGGATCTCAGAGCAGAACTTCCCTCGGTTCTGTGCTTCCTAGGCACCGAATCCGTGATCTAGCTTATTCTCCTTCTGTAAAGATTGAGGAGGGAGTTACGTTCGGAGCGAGCGATCTCCCCAGAAGCGAAAAGACACGCTCCAGTTTGGATCCGTTCACGGAGCATCATTGGTTCGATAACGTCAATCACTCTGCTTTGTGAGCTGTAAGCACGTTTGTTATTTCGAAAACATGAGAGCGTATCAATGTTACCTCAGTATTCCGTCTCCTTTGGCGACCTCGATTATCAGAGCTTTGAAAAACTCAGCGGCTCAATATAGCACTTACATACTATAGTGTATTTTTTAGAGTACTTTTTTCTGCGTTTTCGAGTAGATCACTTTCTCGCCTCTAACATCGCTATCGGTACACGACGCTTATGTACATGCTTGCCGTATTGTCTCTGATATTCTGGCGCCATGGCTCTGATATTTCTCGCTACCACAAGGGCGATTCACAGGAGCGTCGATGGTGGAGTTCCGGGTGCCCCTGCCTTCGAAAGAGTTCGGCATGCCTCGAAGAGGGCGAATGGTGGATCACGGGTGCACAAGGACCAGATGATCCTTTTTCGGAACAGGAGAATATTTCCTACCCGTCCAAATATGGAGGATTCGATCGAAGATAGAATCCGATTAAATGTTGCACAGTCTCCTCGCATACAAGGGTACTCCAGGGTGATTCATGATCACGGTCTGGTGGATCTGAGTCATGGGTATTTTGCTCGTCGACGAAATATCTCGCCATCTGCCAGAACAGGGAAATTATCGTCAGCGCATGTGCGATCCACTACCCACGTCCTACTTCTAACTGCGGAAGTTGCATTTACCTTTTAGAAGTTGAGCACCATTGGAAAAATCCCACTACTTTAGGATCGGATTCAGTTTCGCTCACTCTGAGCCTCGCTTGCGTGAGCTCCACATCTTCAGTTACGATGAGGAATGTTTCTTCTTGGACTTTGAAGATCTTATAGATGACTCCGGAAATCGGTGGTAAGATCGAGTCGGCTTTCGTCGGGCTCTCGGTACCGAAATGCTCCTCATGAGAGCCTATAGGAATGAAGCTCATACGATCTTCGTCGAGTACGAAGCTCTCGTGGCCAAGCTTGAACGCGAGAACAAGCCCGTCGAGAAAGCACAGCTGATGATCGGCGGTGACACCTAGACTCGAGCACTCGAGCTTCTGGATTATCCTAAAATTCTCGTCAACTTCTACGAAGTAGCCGAGCTTCTCCGTGTCGAAGAAAATTCGTCGACTCGCTTCGTCAAAGCATCGTGGCTCGAGCGCGAGACCCTCAACCACTGGCAGGTCAACTGGCACAGGCTGCAGGTCTTCCGTCAAGACGAAATGCTGATGATTGACACTGTAGAAGACTCTGCCGAACATCTCAATGAAATAACCATTGGCGCCTTCCGAGTATCGTTCGATGACGGTTTCCCTGCCTGAGAGGCTTTCCTTTTCGGCGATAGTGTTGCTTCGCAGGAAATTATGCGTCAAGTAACGGGATTTGTACTGTTTGACCTGTTGTGGAAAAGACTACAGTGAGCTCGGGCGTAATAATCATTTGAGCTTGCCGGTGCGAATCTCGCCCACCGTGCTCCTCGAGAGCGCTTCTCTCCTGGACTCAATCTCTCGTTGGAAACTTCGGTGGGGACGCCACGACAGGCGAGGAAGCCTGGGCAGCCCTTCCGAGGTTCGTTCCCCCGTGGACGCTCCCATGCCGGAATAGAACAAGTGAGAACAGAAGTTGCGAAGTCTACTCGCCTGGAAGTTGTAGCTGCCTTCTCTGGAAGAGTCGAAATCACCCCAATGGCAGGGTGCCCAGGTTCTCCCATCGAAAACATGAACGCGGCCGTCGAAGGACTCGTAGACAACCTAAGTTCAAAACGATTCGAAGAGAACAGCACATAAATATTCGCAATCCCCGCGATGAGTTGACACACCTTCGATTTGAATTTTGAGAGGCTTCGCCAGCAAGTCTCGAGCTCACGCCCTGCGACGAGATTCGTGACGCACTTTTTTGGCATGCTCCGCCGCGTCCAGGCTGTCCAAAGCGTTTAGCAGAATGGGAACGGTCTTTTCCCTGCGGTTGACATCACCCTGGAATGACAAGATTTCCCATGTGGTATGCAGCGATTGCGTTCGCCGATTATTATTGAGTTCATTTTATTTCATGTTGATAGTGTGAGAATTATTCTGACCTCAATCCAATTCAAGAAGAAGCGCAGCGCAAAGGCGTACCCTCGGAGGCCGAATACATCCACAAAGTCCCGAATGATGTACGGTAAAACCCGGTGCATCAGACTCGGAGAGATGTTCGAAAGCAGCTCGACTTGAGAATCGATGATCCAGCGGAAGATGTTCCGGCGGAAACTGTTGTCGAAAACGAGCAAAAGTCGATCGCTTTGCAGATAGTCAAACATCGTGTACAACTCGAGCAAACCATCGGGGCTGAGGTCGCTCAAGGCTCCGGTTGAGATGCTCTCCAAAACCCGATTAAATATGTTTGATGACATTTCTAAACGCAAATGATCGGGCTCGAAGGCTTCTCGGAAACCCCCTCGCAGCATTGAGTCGAAGTAAGGGATTCGACACAGTGTGTCTCGATTGCAGAGCACCTCGACGTCGTCTGAACACACCACTGAGAGATCACAACCCTGAGGCGAAGGTTCGAAATCTTCAACGCTGGAGCTATTTGATGTTTGCTCGTAAGCGGCGAGATTCGCGCTGGATGCGATGAGATCTCCGTGGACTCGCTCCAGGAGCCCCGCCACCTCAAGCGCGAGATTGGGGAACCTATTCGAATGAAAGGGAACGACTCCCTCTGATGAAAAATGCGGCGGCTGCGTCGACCACGACAAGACAGAACGGAGAACTGTGTTCACATCGAGAACTGTGTGCAATGGGATGATCTCAGGGTTGAGATAGTGCTTGAGCTGAAAATGACTCTTTGAGTGATTGCTCCCCTAGGGAACGATGTACATAGATTGTAAGCCGAAGGTTTGCCGAACTCATGAAGTACCTCATCCTCGGAGAGTTGGAGGAAAGTTTTTCCGAACGCGAATCGGTGGAATTCAGAGCGAAGATAGTTTCTGATCGCCATCAACCTATCAGGCACAACCTGAAGCTCTTCAGAGAAGCGTAGAACCAAGTGATGATTTTCCGTCACGGAGTCTACGGAAACGTACCTGGAGCGCGAAACTCCGGTCAAAGATGCTGCCAGATTAGCCCAAGGGAGAGCGGAATCTGGAGCCTATGGAAAATACAATGCTGGAGGAGTGTGTTTCTTCATCCTACTGTCTGAAGGTAAGCAGGAGAGCTACAGACTAGAGAACGGTGGAAGATTTCCCGAAAAAAATCATAATGTCGAATACTCACTGACGAGTGTAAAGAATCCTTAGGAGGTTTTCTACCATCTCGTTGTCAAAGTCTAGATCAATGTTCGAACCATGACCCAGGCTCGAGCTGTTTTTGACCATGGCCTGTTCAGGGAAGGAGGGGATTCGAATCAGGAAATGCAATAATGGTCTGATATTTCGATTGTCTCAGGCCATCAGAAATTCTCACTGCTCGAGCCGGTCTGTCTCTATGGAAGGATGCTTGAAGGGCAGAGAGAAGGAGAGCCACGATGATGCCACGACGCCTTGCCGCAGATCGGCTCTTTGAAGTCGAGCTCACCTGTAGGACGTGTTTGTGACAATGACTCCATCGTCGGTAACCTTCCTTGGTGGTAGCGGAGATGATGGCGAAGTCGGTGTTCTCACGCGATCTTTGATTCCATTCCCGACGAAAGCACCTGCGCCATGAATTCCCGGTAGCTGCTTATTTATGAATTCTGAGCGCGAGCCCATCATCAGGAACTTTCATTCCTGAATTTCGAGCACGGGTCTGCAACTTTCTTAAATGGATTACCAACCTCGGTGCGTCACGCACGAGCGTGTGCTGTAAGAATCTCGCTGGTTGGCGCCACTTGATTGATGAAACGTTGAGACTGACGGACTGAATCCATTCCCAGCAAGCAGAATAATCCATGATGCGCACTGAAATGTTCGAGTAAATCAGAAGGGTTTCTAAGAATGCTGACTGACAATCACAACTCTCTCAGTACCGTGAGGACGGCCGTCTGCTGGGTGAGGCTTCATGGGAGATTTCGCGTCTTCTTCGATAAGCTCGGCTCCCTCATTGACAAGGATCAGTGTCACGCTTGACGTCACGGTGGGATTCGTAAGAGAGTTTTCGAGCCAGTCTTCTCGATTTTCCAATGCGATCACTGCTTCAGTGATGGGATGCGGGATTCCGCTCTCGCTTGTGCTCTTCCAAGACAATTCGGACTGAGAGTGAGACGACATGCAAAGGGAATCTCATTGCTACCAGAGCTGTTTATCCATGAGCTGCGACTCGACGTGCTCCCGCACCCGGTCCGGAGCAGCCCCGAAAACTATAGCATGGTTTTCCCACAAGTCTTCCTGTCCGGTCCAAGGGATGCGATCGGGAACTTACTCTCGAACAAGCGGAATGACCCCTATCCTCCTCCTGAGGATCCGCCACCCCCTCGCGATCTGCCGCATCCGACTTAAACGAAGATACTACTTAGGTGACAGTGTAGGAAAACGGGACCTGACAGACGCGGGCCGAGCCTCGGATCGGAACAATTCTGAGCCAAGAATCTGTAAATCGAGCGCATAATTTTCGATGCAGAGAAGCGAGGAACGAACTTGGTCAATCACCCCCGGGCCGCAGATTCGGTCAGCATTAAGAGTAGTGTTCAATGGCGTCAAGTGGGACTCAGGAGACGTTCTGCTCGCGACGATATGATTCACGACTCGAGGAGCTCAAGACGGTCGGTGTTTAGTCACCAGGTCCTCGAGAACAGCTTCGAGTCCAATCTCGTTAATACTAGAGAGATCTCGAAATTCACTACCAAAGCCAATGGCCAAGTGGAATGACAATGCGAGCTCGACGATGCCACTCTCCCCGTGAGACGCAACACAATCCGAGACGATATCTTCAAGAACAGGAAAGTGTGTGCTCTTGAGAGGTGAATTGACGACAGAAAATCTTCGAGCTGATTCGAATGAAAGATTTCACCCAGCATCACATCATGAGGGAAACTCAGCCGGTCAGAACGATATCGACATTAAGAGGAAATTCGAAAGCTCTCTTCGTTTGATAGTTGCGGATATTCTCTACTGAGGTTCTATTCTCACTTCGGCTGTCCTTACACTATTCAGAGGCGTACCGGAGAAGAATCTGTACGAAGGATCATTTTGCTTACCGCCCGTCCCTTCCGCAAGATCGGGCTTCGTTTTGAAATCGCCGTAAAGATTTTTCCGCGGTACGCCAATGACGATAGCGGGAAAGACGTCTCCGTGACCATACAGCGAGTTCGGCTGGAGTATGAGGGGCATCGGGGAAAAATCAGCCCCAGAGGCACTTCGACGCTTTCGTGTGCGGACGCCGGGACGTCGCAGATCAGGAGAGCCCAAGCACTCTAAATCGGTGAGGACATCCGTCCAAGGTTCCGAGTACGATTCTCGCTTCAATCAAGTTATGTCACACAGCCTAGTGGATCGCTGGGCTCCGATTACTAAGACAAAACGTTTCGGAGACGGAATACGATCACCTAGAACTCACCTCTTCTACAAGGAATCGTCGCGCGTGAGCGAATCAACGTCGAGTGATTCAACGAATGTGGAGATCAAGATTCTTCTGTTTTGAGTTTCAATGCAGATTTCGGAAGCGTTTCGCAGACTCCCCCACTGACGTCGCAAGTCACGTATTCCACAGATTTTCCATATGCATGCGCAGGACACCAACGTTCTTCGAGAATCCGGCCCAGACCCCCGGGGGTCATCGGAAGATCATCTGAGCGCGATCCAGCCCAGCTTCATTCGATGTCCGCCGAACCAAACCCTAGGTCTCTGGGCCTACTCATCCGACCAGATCGGGTTCGGGAAGGAGCTTCTACAGGAGATCGTAGATGTTCTCCTCGCGTACAGAGCCTTTCCGGCTGTCACAACGGAAAGGTCTTCGAGTCGCTTCCATCGGTCATCCTGTCTGTCGTAGAATCTAAAGACTCCACCACGAGCCTGTCCGGTTTCTGAAGGTCTGGGTGGTACAGCTGATCACAGCGAAAGTGCCCGGATCAGCGGAAAGGCCATTCACGCTCACAGTTTGGAGTAAGTGACAAAGCCAGTGAACAGACGACCCAACCAGCAGCCGCCCAAACAGCCGTAGCAGCCCCGCTGGTTCTATAGAATCGTTCTGGATACCGCTCTTACCACTGCTTCCGTAGAAGCAGCGAAAAAGCAGTCTTGTCGCTGGTACCTTAACAAGGGCGCATGCGTCACTAGACAGTGACAAGAGCGCTTGCTGCATCCGGGACTGTCTGTATTTCCGCCTCCCTGACAGACCGGCTTTCTTTCAGTCAATGATCAGCGGTGCTCTGCGGTTATCATGCTGAAAGTTTGAGCAGGCCGCCCATCAGATTGTGATGGAAATTGGCCACGCGGGCCCCGAACGAAATGAGCTCAGAAACTAGAAAAAAAGCAACTCTTGACGAAAAGCGCGTCGTTCAGAGGTGGTGCTCTGCGAGAATTCGCGTTTGAGATCATGAATCATGAGAGAATGCAATGAGAGCGGGAGTCATAAATCTGCGGCATCCACGATAAGAATCGAGAACGGTGGATCTTGGCGATCTCACCTCGTCGACCCTCGCACCTCGGTGATCTCGGGCGCAGACTCATGTCGGATAGAAACGAATGGATTAGAAAACTGGGGTATCAAAATGGGGTGAGAATCACACGAGCAGTATTATTTTCCGGCGTTTCGGTTCGAGAGATCTTGAATTCGAAGATTTCTTCGAATTGTTTTCGAAACCCAGTTATTCAAGGTGCGAGCCAGGACTTCGAGGGGCCTCCCATTTCGAGGCAGGGAACCCCCGTCGATTTATGAGCTTTTGTCGGAGAGAATCAGAAACTGTTGCCGGGATACCGATTCGATATACAGCGGGAGAAATTCGGCGGTCGCTATGAACTTCGGAACTGATTCGCATTATGAACTAGATTTTCCGTTTTGTGTGACCGCCGAATCAGCGCCGGATTGAGGCACGGGGAATGATGAATAATCAAAAATCAACGAGTCTTCTCGAGGCATACAGACTCTGCCCTCCTTCCATATGTATGATTCTCTGGAGCTAGGATATCGGGTCTCCCGCGAGTGAAGAATTCCTGGATGACCTCCTCGATGTAACATTTTTTTTTATGTACAGTTTATACAGGCTGCCGATTCCGAAGAGGACTTGAAACCTCAGCGACAAGTTGCGGATGATCGGAGCGCTGTCCCCGGAGGGATCCCCCGCAACTCTAGAGGTCGAAGCGCTGGATGGTGGGCCGAAGTGTTCGGAGAACTTTCATACCGATGAGAACCGTCAAGACAGCGATGCTCACAAACCCCACACGGGTCAAACGACGGGTCCAACGATTGACCTTTTGGGCGAACATATCTCCTCTTAGAAGGAACGTTTTCATGGATTCGATCTCACTGTGGGAGGTTTCGGAAACCGAAGTCGGAATGCCTGGAAACTTGAACGAGCTACAGAGCGCGAGCATCCGATCTTCACGCAGACCGAATCGCTTTTACCTCGCTCACGGAATCGTATGAATATATACGTGTATTGATTTGACCCAGAGGAACGAACCAAAGCTTTCTTGTGAACCACGAATTCCCGGTATTTTTCTGGACTCGCCAGGTACAGCTCACACCTGGAACAATTTCAAGTTACGTTAATCGCAGAAGCAGAAATAAAAGCTCATCGATTGCATCATTGAACAGTATGCGGTTACGAACTTCGCCAGGGAGATCGCTAGACGCGCTTCAAGTCCCATGATTTCCGCTGCATCATCGGCGCTGAGGATCCCTGCCTCGAGAGCGATCTCCTTATGTCGCGCGAGATCCTGGAAGCAGTCTTATTATTAGTTGTATCCTTATGACTAGAGGAAACCTTGCAGATCGACCGCCGAATCCCATCTAGCCGCAGACCTGCTCGGGAAAGGATATCAATAATTCGAGACGGACCTGAAGACGGATGTTGATCAGAGTTTTCAACTCAAAGGCTTCCAGAGGATTGTCGAGACGATGAGACTTTGTTCGATTTATGATCTCTTGCGCTGAGCACTCGACCGAGTCTAGAGTATCTCTCAAACACGCTGTCATTTCTGGGACTTCTCCCACTGGGTAGATTCCGGATAGAGCGAAGTCCTCCTGGTTGTTCCTCCGGATCACCTCTGCGCCTAGAAACAGTCTCGAAAGTGACGAGGTTCCGGCGAAAGCGGTCGAGTGGTATCGGATTTACCGCGATTTCGAATTCCGGGTGTCTTCATTCGATCCGTAGGTCCTCTCACGGGTGATTGCCACTCGTGATCGACTGCATTTCAGACTAGCTTTCGCATGAGCGAGTGAAATCGGCGGCATACGGGCACGGAACCTAAGGATCTGTCTCTTAAACAGCTCAGAACCACCAGGTCATTCGAAACCGGCTGATTTACTGCTTAGATGGCCAGGGCGTCTGCTATGGTTTGAATTACTTGGCGGGACATGGGTCATCTTCCACTTTCTAAATCAGGCTTTCTAACGTACAATTGGTTCCGTCACGTGCAATCACGGTGTGTCACCGAAATGAGCAATTACGCCCCGGAAAAAATCGTTTTGCGCGGAACACTCTTGACATTCTACCGAGCGGAGAAAACTGCGCCAGGAGCGCACCGTTTGCTTGTGGAGGCTCACGGCGGTCAGTCTCTGACGTGAGGTTCTACAAAATCCATTCCGACTTCGTGAATGGACATCTCCGAAAAAAATGGAAGACGACGCCTAGGAGGCATTATTAGAAGAAGACAGCACTAAGACCCAGAAAGAGCTCGCCACTCTTCACCGAATGTAGATTAGGCAACTATTTCGAGACGGCTCTACGCTCTGGGAAAGATCTGGAGGCTCGGACGGTGGGTGCCTCATGAAGTGTCTGGAAGGCAGAAGAAAAAGCCGTCTGACCATGTGCAAAGAACTACTCCAACGGTTCGAGCCGCTTGGAGAGCCCAGTCCGAAAGTTCAAAAGCCGAACAGGTTCGGTGAAAAGATAATGCTTGTGTTTGGTGGGGTACGCGATGAGTAATCTACTTTGAACTTCCACAACCGGGTGAAACAGTCATTTCAACACGCTATCAACAACAACTGATCAATTTGGCGCAGAGCGGTGGCCCAATAACGGTTGAGTACCAAGACCTGGAGACAGAAATTGCTCCTGCTCCACGATAACGCACCCGCGCAGAAGCCGAAATCGACCCAGGAAACGCTCGCTGAGCTGAAGTAGGAATAGCTGCCCCACCCCCGCCCTCCTCTCTAGATTCGGCTCCGTCCGACTACCACTTGTTCGCGTCGATGGGCTGCGCACTGAAAACCAACACTTCGCGACCTGCGACGATGTGAATAATTGGCTGGTCTCATGGATCGACTCCAAGGGTGTAGACTCCTACCGCAAGGGCATCCGTGACCTGTCAGGGAGATGGGCAACGTTAGGATTACCGTCAGAAATCTACCAAACAACGCGGACAACCCCACAGATTAGCTAGTGAAGGCCATGAAAGAAGATGGCCACGAGTGGGTCGAAGCCCCACAACCGGGACAGACCTCAAGAACCTCGTCAAGAGGAAGTTCGGCAACAAAAGTCTTACCGAGGTACTGGCTGCGGGATACCTCCGAATAAGGGCCGAAAGCGATTTCCTACGAAAGCTCCAAGAACCTGGTGCACGGGACGAAGAAGCATACCTCGACGCGTCCGAGGGATCAGAGGGCCTGAGCGGAATCATAAAGCTCTTGGCGAAGCTGAGCAAATGCTTCCCAAACCACCTGCTTGACGCATGCCATCCTATTGGGTCTGCCATTCCATCTCACACAACAATACAAAGTGTTGCGTCCGACTTTCCTGAGAGATTGAGGATATCTTATGACCAACGTAGACGTCGTATCAGTGAGACCCAAGAAAGAGTCCAGAAAGTATGGAGGATCAAAGATAACATCCATGGGTCCAAAATGAAAAAATATTCCTCTTACCGAGAAGCTCGTCGGTAATGGCGTCAATTGAAGTAGGGGGCCGAAGCCCTTGGTAGGACAAGTACCTAAGTCCCAGTATCGAGCCGGAGGCCTTCGTGCGTTGGCGCGGTAACTGCGCAGACGCAAGTATTCGGAACATGCCCACGCTCCCAGCATGCCCTCTCTTCTCCTGTTCATCCTTTATATTCCGCTCTTCCGATCGAGGAGTGGTGATGAGGTGCGCTGGTGCTGTCGCGAGCTGCTCAATCTGCGAAGAACTACTGGAAGTCCGAGCTCGGGTAGCGAGGGTCACTGTACATATGTTTTCAGTAGACCTAGTCGGCCGAGGAACGCGACCTCTAAGGCTGCTGGGGTCAGGAGCCGAGAATCCTCTTCGAAGTTAGAGTTCCCCTCAAATCGCGTAGGTCTATGACAGAAGTGTAAGGTCAAGGGCTTTTGACGCAGGACACACGCCTGCTCATGACGATTACGGTTACGCCCAGGTCATTCCGAAATCTCGACCGGTTCAGTGCATACGTCGGAGACGAGCCAGCGCCCATATGTAGGTACGTATGAGTCCCCTGTGGAAGCCTGTAGTTCATCACTAAGACCAAATGAATTCCGTTTGTTTGTGAAACGGATGAGTCCTCGAGTGTGTTATCCGAGAGTGAGCACCTCCAACCGCAACGAAGCTGCTACAGATATAGATTCGAGGCTCGAGCATTGAGTTCTGTATGCAGAACCGATTGCCTGTCACAAACGAAATTAAAAACTGACCAATACCTTCCGTTCGCTTAAAATATTAGATATGAAAGAATGGGAGGTCCGGGAGAATCCTCTGTCAGCAAAGGAGCCGGAAGCTTGTTAGCGAGAAACCAGAACCCGAGTCCTGTGTTTGGGAGTCCTCGCTCTATCTAGCCTTGCGATATAGAGGCTGAAGAGGATTGGAGAGAGTGGGCAAGCTTGATTGGTATAGATTGGTGGATAAAGTGACCCGTTGGTATAGATAGTTCGTCAGAGAGGTACTCCCAATGTGTGAGAAAAATGCAGGTATCCTCTTGCATGTACCCGAGGAATTCGAGCAATGGTTTGTTCATTCCTCTCTCTTCTAAAATTCGCCACAGCTCCCTCCGATCGATTCGGTCATAGGCTCTCGTGGCATCGAGCGTCCCCAAAATGCTCAAATACTGACGGAAGGATCTCTTTCGATGTTCGAGGGGCAGCTTATGCTCCTCCCAAGGACAAATGCTAGAGCAGTCCTAGGCCCCCTCGCCAATCCCGGGTTTTGATAATGGCTTGGAGAAGCTATTGAATAGAGACGCAGTTGCGAATCAGGAATCACTCCTGGGACTTCCCCGCTTCCCAAGGCGCTCGCTGAGAACTTCTCTCGAGAACTACCATCTATCAGGCCGAAGGAGAAGATGAGCTGACCGCACGGCTTCTACGATACGAGATATTCAGAAGTGTTCAAGAGCTCGACGATTCCGGGGAGCCGACCGGGAGCAGCGACTGACTCGTCCCAGCTACTCTCCGAGCTGAAAAACGGGGAGCATTTTTGATGCCACCTGGAATCGATGTGACTTTTCCGGAAGAGCCAGACGGGACCAAACGGAAAAAGCTCTGGTGAATAACAAAACTGTGATGGACATACGGCAAATCCGGATGATTGTTTGATGCTGGCTCGCGCAAGACCGTAAGAGAAGTGAAGGTAAAGGAGTCGCAGAGGCAGAAATAGGGTCAAGCCGCAGTGACGGCAGACATGGGGCTCATGTAGCAGAAGCTAAGGAATTCGGCAGAAACGCTCGAATTCTGCGTGATTCAAACAAAGCTTCGCCCGTCAGCCGCGCCGTGGAGCCTTAGGGTCTCAAGTATTATAGCAGCCATGATGCGAAGCACGAACTCGCTGGGGTGTTCGTTCGTTTGGTGGTTCGCTCCCACCTGACTTCCGTGAAAGGCCGTCGCCACAGACGAACAGAAGTGGAAATCGCTCAGAAAATTTTCGGTCTAATTTACCGTTCCGACAACTAATTCCCTTTGCAGTCTCTTGAGCAGGAGCGGGCATCGGGTGATTGGGCGCCCAGCGGGAAACGTCGCTGCTCGAATGTTCTGCCAGGCGATTGCCGAATCTCAGAAAATTCGACAGTTCTTATAGAGATCCTCGGATCTTGGCTGAATATGCCAAAATCTGCTCTCGACTAAGATCCACTGTTAAGCATCGCTTCAGGATGCTACGTGAAATGTTCAGGGAGAAGATTCCCCCTTATGCGAGCACGTTAAGAATATAATATAAGAAAATTACTTCTGGGATTCATTTCGATTGCGGTATGATTGTTGACGCAAAAAAACGAACGTGTCGTCATGAGTAACGCGACGACCATGTCAATGATCATATGATCATTTTCGGTTCTCCGATACGCTGGATGAAATTCGCTGGGCCGAATCGCTTTTCGGGGAAGGAGCCATGCGTTCAGGGGAGAGTCCCTTCAGACCAGTGGTCCCCAATCACGGATTCACCGTGGTCCTGTTCCTCCCAGAGACAATGGCAATGTTCTAACCCACCTCGAGCGCGTGTGATCAATGTGATCAACCAGCTAAGAAACTATAACAGTGGCGACGAAGATTCCAAAGCTAAACACGAACTTGAAGGCTCTTTTGGTAGTGTTCCGCGAAACAAATGGTGGACTCGAATGAGCCCTTGAAGGTGGCCGATAAATCAATGCAACCACGCTTCATGCTTCTTGACCGCAACGAAAGCAGCATAAGCAAATCGCCGATCAGAACCATTACCACTTCGAACCATTCCTAGATTGCTTCGAGGATTCATACGCAGGCCGTCCGAAGTCGCAATCAACTAGGTTACCGAGCTAAAGGTGAAGAAGAAATGTTTGAAAAGAAATAGAACCCGGGAGCAAGGTACATCATGAAAACAGGCCCACGAGACGGGGGGGCTACGAGACTCTGATGAGAGGGAACAGCGAAGTGAAAAGGTATCCCGATTTCGTGGTCCTACTGGCCAAGAGAAGACTGAAATCGAAAACGATCATGTTCGAAGTTCATGATGGGTTCACGGCGTGCAGGGCAGTGGTGAAACAGACAAATCAATAGGCAAAACCATTGAGTGAAAGAGACACCGCGTGAAGATTCCGAATCCCGCAATCTGCCAGGGCGGCCTGCACAGGGCCTCGAGCGATCGAGTTGCCTGCGCAACCCCTAGTAACGGATCCGCGTACGACTCACCGCCTCATTTCACGAAGACGAACTCTCGCGCTCGATGAAATATGACAACCGTGTCACGGGCCTGATGGAGAATAGTTGGTTTTTGCGATCGCAACTATGCCACCATCTTGCCAATGCAGCGGGTCAAGTCCGCAGCCGAGAGGTTGGTTCGCAAAAAGTCGTCCTGATGTCCGATCGTCACCGAATTGTGGCTTACCTCTAGACGACGTTGGGAAAAGCCGTCCACGTGATGCAGTAACGACTCCCCGATTCCGCTGTAGCTCTGGAAATCGTTGGCGGTGGGAAAGAAATTTCGAAAGACACCTCGACAGAGTCTTCGTGCTGCTGATGCTGCTGTCGGGGAGCCTCTCGTGACTCTTTGACGTGGCGTCAGGCTTTTATGCGCTCCCTTTCGATAGCTCAGTTTGATCAGCAATGTGTGATGACCTGCTGAACAAACTCGGGAGTTCAGAGCTACTCGTTCCCTCGCGGCCGCTGCACCGTCGATCGACGTCCGGCTTGGTCGAAGTCGGCCAGCATGAATTCTATGGACGGGGCGAGTAACTCGGAAGGTTTTACCGCAGAACACCATATTTTCGTCGTGAGCCAGGAACCCGCCTGCCGGGCGAAAGAAAACGCCTCACAACGGAATCCCCTTTTCCAAGCTATGCATTATATGATCTGCCGCCGCTCGGATCCCATCGCATCGATTTGATTTGATCAGGAAGTTTCTCCTGCTCTTGGCTTTTGGACGATACAGCTATGTCTCTGCCAATGCCGATTAATCCCTGATGGATTCGCGACAATCAGATCGTGTCCGAAGCTCAACGAGACCGAATTCCAATAGCGAATATGAAAATTGCCACACGCTCCCGCGATCGCTTTTTTCACGAGGGGCACCTGCTCGTTCGAGGCGGCCTGTTCAAATATGTAGAGAAGAAAAAGCAAAGATATCGACCGATCGGACTCTTCCTCATTTTCAGCCAAATTCAAGGCACTGACTGTCATTTGTACAGCAGTTTTCAGATACTCGGTATTTTTGAATCTCGCGCAATCAAGCTCCGATCGAGTGGTGAAGCTGTTCCAGTTGCTAGCTCGCAGTCTCCCCGAGCCCGAACGCCAGCCGTCTTCTGCAGCGAAATGGCTAATGAACTTTCCAGTGCCGATTGAATCGCTCATCGTGGACCGATTTCCTCGGTCACAACCTTTATAACACTATTCTTGTTTACTTCTGTCATAAAGGACTCTCGCCTATAGCGGAGGCTTTCTGCCACCTCCATGAGGTCTATCATGACGGTATGCTGCAGTACATGTTCCACTCGCCGAACTCATTCGGGCGCGTACGAAGAAAGAGGGGATTTCCTCATTCCGGATGAAAAATTATTGGTCTCGGCTCCTCGACTTCGGCTCCGCGACTTCCCCCGATACTCGCGGAGATTCCTAGGATGAATTTCTGAATTTTGATCGATTTCAGTCTCATTCCGGAAGTATTGCTCTGAGGATCTTTGTTGCTAGAGTCTAGTGAATCGGTCTCGCCCATTCTATCGCGTAGGGTACTTTGTCCAGCATCGCTGACGGTGAACTTTGCTGTCGACTGAAGCGGGTCCTAGGTGGGACTTCCAACGATCGTTGGCCCACTTCCACCTTTCTGTAGGTCTCGGCTGAGTTGAAAGAGACTCTGTCTTCCCCGACTCAGACGGCGGAGTAGACTTGGCTGTTGGTGTAAATACTGCCTTGGGAAGCAGGCTGAAAGAGCTCGGAACTCATAACTTCCTGAGAAAGTGACCACAGATGCGGTCTCAGGGAGCGCATCTTGCAATCCAAAGCTCAGAAAAAAACGAGCAGGAACCTGGAATGTTTTTTGCTAGAATAGACGACGTCTCGCGACACATTCACAAGGACGACCACGGCTGGGAGAGCGCGACAGAGCGAGGCCCCTCCGGTCTGTCTCGAGAGCCGGAACAGCGCGTCGTTCCTGAACTTCTCAGGATTTTTCCGGGCAGAAGGAGGGGGGGGGGGGTGGCGGGCCGCTCATGCATGGAGGGGGTACGGATGCCGGAGCGCTCCTTTAACATGCGAACCCGAGTATCCGGAATTAGAGGGCGATCGAGCTAGAAGCGACCGATTATGGTCTCCCGCTCGAGGACTGATGAAGCTCATCGACGCTCCGAGAATCAATAGTCCAGAATTACGCTTCAACAATTTTCATTTTATAAACAAGAGAACTTTCCAGTTCTCGAAACAATTTCAATGATTGCTCTCTGCGACTGAGCTGTGAATATTCAAAAACACTGTAGGATGATTTAAAGACATTTCGGAGCGACCCGCAGGCCTCGCTCCACTAATAATAAATCCATCACAAGTCGAGTCAAGGCAGTTAAGGATGGAACAGCGTCAGAGGGCATCCGCCGAGACCCTCAGCTGTGCGGGATATAACACTCATGCGGTAGGACGCCGCGTCGAGGGTAGAATGTGTGGCTGAGGGAATAGTTCATGAGGTTTGTCACGTGACTCATGTAGATGTCAGAGTATCTGGAAGCAGACAGGAAGCAGAATGAGTCGATACCCGCCAGTCGGGATGAGTTTCTCGTTGTCCCTTCCGAGTGTTCCCTGACGTCAGCTATACAACAAGGTTTACCTGAAGAGACGTCTTGAAAAATAGGTCGGATTGTGGTGTGTTCGGAAAACGGAACCGAAGTTTGGATTGAAGAGACTCTTCGTCGTCTTGCGGAGCATATCCCTCTCTTCAAGGAGAGTATCGAGGAAGTCCTGAGGGGGGAACGAAGCTATACTCAGCAGAACAACGACCACGGTAGTCTGACCCGGCGGGGTTCTTCGCGACTGGACCGAGGGGCAACCCTGGATTGACGCTCAGGGAGGATGCATAATCTCGAGCGAATTCTCGGCACGGAGACGCAGGAGATTAGCGCCCCCCGGATAGATTCCTCTTGATTTCAATTCACAAACCTGAATGTCAGGGGAGTCTTGCATGTCAGCTATGAGATGCTGGAGCGTCTGCAGCCAACTTGCGGTGTGACGAAACTCTTCCGAGTTCGAGATCTTGATTTCGTGCTGGAAGTTTCGATTGAGTGAGACCTCGCTACGAGGCGCTACCTACATCATCAACGAAAAAGATCTCTTCGAGGTTTGAGCTTTACAGCAAGTTCGTAGAGTATGGCGCCTGTCCTCCAGCCGTAATTCAGGGTGAGATCGGCCAGATCGTTGTATATTTGATCTCCGAAGTACAGAACAGAGTGACCAAGCCAGCCGGTCATATGTTGCAGTTGATTCACTGTACCCTCGACGTAAACTTTCCCTGAAAAGAGTGTATCGAGAATCGAATTCGCGCTCGAGAACTCTTTCCTCCAGGTCCAAGACTGACTAAGCAGAAGGGACAAGTCGACTGTGCCCCAGAAAGAGAGGGATCGAACCTTGTTCCAAACTCGTGACGCGCTCCCATAGCTGAGACTTCGTGGCCTTATCGTACATTCGGAACGGCCGCAACTGCTCGGTGAAGAACTTCGGCTTCCTCGCCTGGACTATGACGACATCGAAGAAATCTTGCCATTCCTCGCCTAACATATATTGCATCCCCACATCCCTGAAACAAGGATCAAGCTGACCGGTTAGTCCGACCAATTTGCGACCTCGCTTTGCGACCGGTCCGCTGCGGTGGGATTCCTGGATACGCTCCATATATCAACTCACAGGAATTTGAAGGGGCTGTTCGTGACTATGAACATCTTTTTGTCGTTTTCCTTGAGTCTCTGTAGGAAGGTCTTCAACTCAGGGTACTTCTCGAGATAAGTGCCTGCAGAAGAGAGTAAAGAGTCGTGTCGAGCATGAGTCATTCCGTCCAACGAGGGAGACGTCAAATTACGGCAGCTGATTATTGTTATTATTTGTAGCCACGAACCGATGTTCGTCTCGTTGAACATGTTGTGTATGACGGGGTGGATAGAACCGACAGCGTTTTGGACATCATAGAACAGAATTTCAGGGTTAAAGGCGATGTTGTTCTTGATGAAGTATTCCGTCACGTTCGATATCAAGCAGATCTCCGGGACTGAGAACAAATCATTTAGCTGCTTGGTGCGGTTTTTCTGAAATTCCCCAAACATCTCGTGAGCTCCCTCTCACCCGGATAGATTTGCGTACGTTCGTAGGAATACGCCTCTTTATCGGGGGTACGATTGAGAACAAACCTCGTTGCCAGCTCTTATCATGTACTGAGGAATATAGCTTCCACCGTAGATATTCTCCACCTCGTCGCGCGCCAGTGGAGTGAGTCCACGGTACACCGATTCGAATTGAATCTGATGGAATAGGTCTATTTTCATCAGAATCCCCTCTTTGATATCGTAATGGAGACCACGGATAGCGAAGCCAGGTTTGTACTCGAGCTCCCCGATGCCCTTGGGGTACTATGGAGTAAGAGTTTAATTTAGAAATACATGAATTACGCTCCGAGAGGCTCTGATTGGATTCGATGAGATTGAGAGTGGATATCTGACCTTGAATTTGTTGATGAGCCAGTCTCGACCAAGATCGTAGATGAGATAATGCAGCTGGCCCGTGTATACAGCTAAGGTGTAGTCGTAATCGAAGCCGTAAACCTCGACCCCGCCCATATTTAATTCATTGTTGGCGAAGACTCCGTATGGGTTGAGCTCAGGCGTAGGCATTGCTGGAGACCGGTATGATAATAAATTAATTCACGTCAGTGATATAACTTGTGGAGCTCAGCCAATCCCTACTCCCACACATGCATCCCCGATCGCCCAGTTCTCGGCGGCCCAGTTTACCTTTCGCTGCATTGTGAGCAAGCAGGCAAAGTAAAGGCTTGTTAGCTCGGGAAGGCTTCAACGAGAAAATTATAAGGACGGGTGCTTGTTTCGTGAGCGCAGAACTCACAATCAGTCAGTTCAACTCGAGCACGCATCGCGTCCGAAACAAGCGCAGCGCTGAACGGTGTTCGGACTCGATAAGAAAAGAGCCTTTCTGGCTTTTCGATCGCTCCTTGAGACGTCCCTCGGGAGACTGATCGATCGATTGATCGAGATTGTCGATCAGCTGTTTCTGAACAGTCACAATGACATACCTTCACAGGCTTGCTTTGCACTCATGTATTTCTCCAAAACACTGAGTTGGTCGTGGCCTTGTTGCATCAGACGCTCATCGGGGTCCCGCGGGATCCGACTCACGCATCGAGCCCCCTGGGGGGCTCTGAGTGCTATGCGGACGATTCGGCGCAGCATTGGAGAGCCTTCGCGTGTCGGTTGTCCCTCCTCGGTGGAGCCCCGCAGAAGACATGCGGCAAAAAGTAAATATAAACATGCGGACTTCTCTTTCCCCCCTTGTCACGTACGCGCTCATGAGTTTTCATCGATTATTATACGATGAACCTGGATCCCATGGCAGGCTGGCTTATTGTAGTGAGAGCTCTCTCATCGAGACATGCCCGGGGAGACCTAGCTCCCGTTATTGGAGTCGAGTCCCAGTTTCCCGATTTCCCGCGGTCTCCGTCTCTCTCCTCCCAATCTCACATCGCTGTCTGCTAGGACATCTCAACAAGGATAAGTCCGCGCGGTACGGAGATGGAAAAAAATATGCCGCCCGTCACTCAAATCCGTTCTCGAAGGTGCGGAGCGACGGGGTTGCTTGAGAGGCTCGGGGTTCTCGAGGCATAAAGGGGTGTGGGAAAATGGTGAGGGAATGCGACCCCAGGTTGGCCTTGACTGAGTTCTTTGGCCTCAATAGGCTGGTACTATCAGGGAATCTGTCTGAAGAAATATCGTGAAAAGAAGCATAGAAAATCCTCCATCCACCGAGAGTTTAGTCAACATCTGCAATATCTTCTCAGCAGGAGCAACCGAAGGGGACCGCTGTCACGAAGAACAACAGCGGGCGCGTCTCTCCCATGCTCCTCAAATCCGGGATCGAAGCCCTTCGCACGTCCGAGCTGGGGTTCCCGATCGAAGGCTCTGATTTTTCCAGAGGCTTTTCGATAATCCGATCCTAGATCCCCATAAAAATATATATTCATCCCGCGCGACAGAATCTGATGTACAATAGGTCATGTCATGAGCGGATGCTCGACACAGAGAAAACTTCCTTGCCGATGTTTCCGTTGGATTCGGAGCTATGTTTATTATCACAAACAGCCTTCTTGGAAATGCGCTGGCACAAGGAATGGAGGCCTGCGAAATATAATTTCCTCGAGCTCCAGATAAAACACTATATCGAAGTCTCCCTAATTGGACAGACGTCTTCTCGGAATTCCCATAGATAACAGAGAAACACTGCGCAAATCTCCGTAGAACGTCGGAGTCTATCAGAGACAGATCAGAGCTGCCGAGGCGGGAACACATAACAAATCATTTCGACGTCGGCGACAACTAGGTCGCGATTCGGAAGAAGCGATTGCATAGTCTAAGACGGCATCACTATTTGGCAGGATTCTGATGTCGGGGCCGAAATTCAAGGATTCCACGAAGCCTCCGATGCTCGATGGCCTCACAGCCACTCCCCGAATGTTCCTCTTCCGAAAATCGGGGTCGGTCGGAGCTCCCAGCCGCCGACATTCACCCAACAGGCGTTCCGAGGTCTCGAGACCTGAATTTTCCCCCGTACGGCTCAGTTCGCTCCCCCCCCCCCCAAGGCTTCTAGCTCTCAATGGGGAATCCACAAGATTCTTTACAAGCCCCCAGAAGATCTTTCTACGCTGAAAATATTTGCGGAATCGAGTGGTCACGAATCCTCCATTCCGAGAAGTTTTCTCGCAACAAGAGGTCCTAGCATATTCAAGGAACTTCGAACCAGAGCGCTTCATACGCAGCCGTACTCGTACCACACGTCTTGCTTTGTCGGTGTGTTGGTGCCTCCGGTCGCCGACGGACTCGCCACAGCTGAAGATGCGAGACTCCTCCGGGAAGGCGTATCGGCATCCGACAGCGTTCCCGAACCGAGAGCTGCGGCCGCCTCCTTCTTCAAGGTTGTTCTGAACAAATGTTGTCCCACGGCAGGACTATTCGAACGATGAGATTCGTGATGGTGTCCTTCAAATGATTGATGAGCACTTCTTCGAGCATACATGGAGTGCCTAGTAGACGGGGACCGACTCAAGCCTCCGAACGAATTCGCGTAAGGGGTCGAAGTCGCGGGTTGGGGAGGGTAATGATGCACCTGGAGAGTGAGAGTTCGTTTTAATGACAGACTGACTGAGATGCGACGAAGCTGGAGTAGATCCTGGGAAATATCAGTCGAGAGCTACACAAGCCACAAACCTGATTCACGACGTTGACCGTGGTATGGTTTTCAACAGTTCGATTAACACGCATGGGCTGTGAGGGGATCGGCGAGGGCGTCGCAAGGCTACGACTGACATCACCCGAGGGAAGAGGCGTCGAGCTGCGTGACGAAATCGCTTTACTGACGAACATGCTGTTGTCAAGCTTCGATGTGTATTCGTTGAGCTTCTCTTCGAGCAGCCGCCGCTCTTCTTCCATTCTGAGTCGCTCTTGCTCGTAACTGGAACGATCAAAGGTCGTGAGGCACTTCTCTCCGGGAGAAACGAAGACAGACAACTGCTTGAATAGGCCAGAGAATGAAGATCATGGTGGTCGAGATAACGAATCCTACGGCTTACCCCGCCACCCCTTGTCCCTGGCTAGAGGCTTGGTTGTTGTCGCATGTTGAAATAACGTCAAGCAATCGTCCGAAATGTTGATCGTAAGAAGTCATCAGGGACGTCACCTTGAACAGGAGCGACTTGCGCTCCTCCTCGAGAACCTGGTTGATGTGTTGGAGCATCTGATACGAGGTCGTCAGTCTAGAAATCTCCACCTCGTGAGAGCTCCTTTCATCCTGTGAATCTCTCAGTTGGCCTTGCAGCTGTGTGATCTTCAATGACTGTTGGTTGCACACGTCCTGATTTCGGAGAAGAGGGATCAAACAAAAATTGAAACTGGCTTCTTTTCTCTCCTAGGTGCTTGTGAATATTCTCGGAGTTCAAGCTCCGGCTGGAAAAACAGCAGGGATCCACCCGCGGGATTCCGTCCTCGTACCTTGAGCTGCCGATAAGTGTTGTGGAGAGTTTCCATTTCATCCCGGAGCTTGGCGTTGTCTGCAAAGTCCGTTGAACCTCCGGGAATCGAGCGAAGAAGCTCTACACTGGATGCGAGTTCAGATTTTTCTCGTAACTCCTCTCGAGTCATTTCCAGTTGATCTGAAATTCATCACACGTCATTATTTTGGAACGATCCTAGTCGCCCCAGTCTGAGATGATGGATCGAGAGAGAAAGGCTCCGTGACAACGTGGATTCAGCCTCGGTCAGACCATCGAACCAGAGGATCGCTTACCCTCGAGCTGCTTGACCAGGCGCTGCAGCTCAGAGATTTTGGCCTTCTGCGTTTTCTGAACATTCTTGGATTCGGTGAGTGTATCCTTGGTCTGCTCGAACTCGTTGCCCAATTGTTTGTGTAGTTTATCGAGCACTTGGTAGTCTTCATTGATTTTATCCCGGTTCTCGATGGCGCGGATGACTTCTACTTCTTTCTCTCGGAGTCTCGTCTTGACCTGTCCCAGTTCCTGCTTAAGCACTTCTGTTTGCTCCTGAAGTTGCTGCTTGGCCGAGATGGCTACGCTTTGGTCGACCTGGAATTCGGAAAATCAGCGATTCACACGAAGTCGATGACAGACCGTTGCTGCATGGAATGCGAATCGTCGGCGTCCCAATTTTCCGCGCTCAAAGACCACTTGCCTCAAGCCTCGCGAAATGCGACTGGAGGGCCGCATTCTGCTTGGCCAACGCCTCCCGCTTGGCCACTTCCTGTGCGATTCCGTACTCCGCATTCAATAGCTGTTGTTTCACGACAGAGAGCTCTTTCTTGGCAGCGGAACACTCGTTCTCGCTTTGGATCTTCTTCTGCTCCAAGTGGACGATTTTGTCCTTGAGATCAGCGATTCGTGAGCTTACGACCCCGCTGGCCAGAGATTCTCTCTGCGGTTCCATCGCTGACGTGGTGTCGGCGGGCAAGGAGAAGGGCCCTGCCGATTCCCTGATCTTGCTCCTGTCGTCTGAGAGTTGAGAAGCTCGATCTCCATCCCCATTCATGATCAGCGGGTCAACGTTTTCCATCAGAATCTGCAAGCGACGCTGGTTATCCAGCGCAGCCATCGTTTCAATCTTTGAGTCAGCAGGAGTTTCCTATTTATGCCGGGGATGCTCCCACAGGAACGATGCATCTAGTTTCTCGGAGGCATTCCATGGATCGCTCCCATCCATCGGGAATCCGCCTACTCACCTCATTGTCGATCCTGTCGTCATCGAGTTCCAGAGCAACACTCGGAGAACTCATGGTTGTGGAGCCCTCGTGGACTTCGATAGTACCACTGGTGAGAGACGACGCCGTAGAGAGAAACTCTTCCGTTGAGGAACCTGTCCGAATACATTGGCATTAGATTTCGGCCGTACACGACACGCAGCACCGGGGAAAAATGTGGGACCAGAGCGGGCGGAGAGTCGCGAATTCGTGCACCAACCGTGTTGCCGCAGTTGCTGTTGCTCCTTGTGCTGCTTCTCCATGTTATCGAGTTGAATGTGGATTTGTTCTAATTCGTTTTCCAGGAGACCGTTCTTGACCTTTTCCTGAATCATCTCCTGTCGCAGATCGACTAGAGCGGCTTTCTCGATCGAGAGTTGCTCTTCGAGGACATGGACTTGTTTGTCACTCGTTGCTAATTGCTTCTTGAGCGTCTCGTGGGAATCGAGAAGCTTCTTCAGCTCACCGAGCTCCTTCTCGGTCACCGTGAGTTTTTCTGAAATCGAATCGACTTCGCGCTCCCTCTCTTCGACGCTCTGCCGCGCTCTCTGGAGCTCCCGTTCCGAGGCTTTCCGATCGTTTTCGAGTTGTTTGATGCGGCTTTCCAGTTCAGTTTTCTCTTTTTCCAACTGATTCACCCTTTGCATCGTGCCTCTCATGGTCGCCAGAGAGGTCGTGAGCCGAGAGTTTTCGCTCCGAAGGGCGGTCATCTCCAGAAGGTTTTCCTCCAAGCGTTTTTCGGTCGACTCAGCCTCCCGTTGCGCTCGCTGTTTCTCCAGACTCACCACACTGAGTTGCTGTTCCACCGAGTGCAGCTTAATGCAGTCAGACTGGGCCAGCTCGAGCTTTTTCTGAAGTTGTTTTACATCGAGGCTCAATGTCAAAATGTCTCCTTGCAGTTTGTCGTTTTCGCGCTCCTTCTCCTGAAGCGAACAGGACAGCCTCTCCCTTTCAAGTTCCAGCTGGTTACATCTGCTCATGGTGTCGTTGTGCATCTGCTCGAGCAGCGACGGGCCCTCGAATGCTAAATTGCTGTCTTGCTCTTCATCCTCTCGGTGCGTGCTTTCCAACTGCAAGCGAGATATCTCCTCGACGAGATTCTTCTTGTCGACGTGAAGCTGAGAGTTTTCCTCGGCGAGCCGATTCAGTCGTTCTCCGGCCAGATCTCGTTCCAGATGTGCTTCGCTCAACTCCACCTTGAGGGAAATCAGTTCCGACTCCAGACTGACCAAAGTGTCCAGCTTCTTCCTCGACGCTTCCAATTGTTCCTCAATCATGAACTTGGTCTCGTTCGTCACCCTTAAGTCTTCCTTGAGTTCTTCGCATCGGCTCCGCATGAATTCCAAGTCGCTGATTTTCTCCTTGTACTTCTGCATCGTCGATTCCATGGTTTCGTAGCGTAAGCACCGCTCTTTCAGGATATCGATCTCGTCGCGTAACGCTTTAGCGCAACGAGAGTCCTGGACCAGTTGTAGATTGTCCTGCGGAGCGAGACGTCGATAAGGGAGAGCCGAATATTCCAAAAGCGGAGACGGAGGGGAGATTGCGTTTCCACCCAGTGTTGGACCCAGTGCGCGAGTGGAACTCACCTGTCTCAACCTCTGTAGGTTCTCTTTCAGCTGATCACATTCTTCCTTGGCCTCGGACAGTATTTCGATCTTCTCTTCGTAGTCGTGCTGAAGTCGCCGCAAACGGCTCTTGGTATCTGCGAGCTCCAGTGTGAGACCTGAGTTCTCTTTGACGACAGGACTCTGAGGCGGCTGGATCTCTTTGTCTTTCAACGTCATCTTGTCGAGTGTGAGCTGAATGCACAGAGCCGACAAACTGTCGCGTTCGTCTGTGAGCCTGGGAAGAAATAGAAATTGCTCATGCTTCTGACATGGAGGCCGAACAGGTTTTCTCTGTCTCATTCAATTGGGAGTTGAATGTCATCAAAGATGCATACTGACCTCCTAACGTTATCTACTAAAGCAATGTACATAGCATTGTCATCAACAGCGCCACCCTCTCTTGGCCAAACTGCCCCTGGGTTGTCAGCGATTTGTTGGATGGACTCCATCAAAGAGTGTTGAGCGGCCACATCGAGGGTTTTGATCAACGTGATAAAATCCTCCTTACGCTCGCATTGGACCGCGCATCCCAGAAGCAGTAACATGAGCGAAGTGAGCTCTGAGATGACCTGAAAACATTCTTCTTTGAATTTCCGAGGATCGATATGAGGGATATAATCGAACAGTTGTTGGAAGAATTTCCAAGGTCTCCATCGTCGACGGAACGGTACTCACCTGGCGGACAGTATCCGCTTTCGGCTTCGAATAATCAGCATATTGAGCCAACAACAAAATATCCGGGAGTTTCAGTACGAGAACCTGCGGTGACTCCTGGTTAGTGATGCCACTCGAGATAGAATAGGAAACGCTCTCGGAGGTCAGATAAAACAATCAGCTCTGCGAGTGTACGGTGAAAAAGTGGATTCCCGCCCTGCAAGTCTACCAGCACGGGCTCAGACGGGGAATACAGCGAATAGCGGAAAGATTTCCCTGACGCACCTGTCCTAAATGATTCTTGTAAAAATTCAGCATCGCTTCCAGCAATCGTTGAAGGGTTTTCGTTCTGGTGGGAACATCGTCCGAGCCTGCAACATTCGTCGATTCCCTCATGATTGGTCCTGAAGGTATGCGAGAGAGGATTTTCCCGATGCCTCTGAAGTGAAAGGCCCGGAGCCTCCGCAGACTCGCTATACTCACCCGCACGGAGCGCGCTCGCCTGGGAGTCGATCTGACGCCAGACATCGTTGTAGAGAGAATGTCCATTGCAGAATTCCGCGAAGGTGAGATCTAGTTTGCCGGAAACCGCGACCGCCCACAAAGCGATCGGTGATTTGAGGAAGGCGTCTTCCAGCTCGGAAGCCATCGTACGGCCGCTCCGTCCAAGGAAATTTCAGTTCCACGTGCTCGGCATGATCATGCCAACTCCTGCCGGGTCAGAGGCGACAACATTATTAGGCCACTGGTCTCGTCAAAATCGAACACCCGGATCGTTGACTTCAGGTACTTCGGATTGTTCCCCATGATGATCCGACGTGTTTATCTTTTCAGCTGACTTCACATCGGAATGGACCCTTGTCCCTACGGGAGCTCTGAATAAAGAGCCGGAGAAGAGAAATAAGTTCAACGCGGCGTTATGGTGACTCATAGTTTCCCCATCAGTTCCTTCGAGCAACAGCATCTTCCGTGTCTTTCGGTCAGCTCGGCTGTCCGCCGCTGTTCGTCCGCCATACAATCACCCAAGGAACGTCGTCGGGTCACCACCGCCGGGCAGCGGCGGGCCGCGCCGCGAGCGACACAAACAACGGAAAAGAGGGAAACTATGTCGAAGTTTGCTGTTTAAACGATGACGAGAGTAGGCCCACCCCAGAAGACAAAGACCGTCCAGACGGACCGACCAACCGGCCGGCGGTCGAGCAACGAAATTCGCGAAAACGTTGGGTGCCCCAACCAGCCGCTCTTTTCCCACAGGCTAGACATCATGGGGATTGATCCTGAATTTGGTGACCTCGGCGAGTAGCATGCGTAGCACCGATCGAATACGTCAAATCGGACGATACGATTCTCTTCGCCAAGGACTCGCCGATCTCTAGAACGTTACGCTCGTCCGGATCCAAAGCCGGTCAGACGTTTCTCAATGCGCTGAGGGTCGCGAGCCCTGTCACGCTCAAGGAAGCTCTCATCGTCTGCGGGCTCGAGTCACAAATTGAATTACTCCTCCAAACGCAGTCGATGATCTCACGATTAGTGTGCACGGTCCCGCAGTCCAATCCCAGCTCAGAGTAAGCGCTGCTCCGAGCCAGAGTCCTGAGTGGACGGAATCGGGTTATGCAAAGATCAGCGAGAGGTTCCATAGACACAGTAGGAAGCTGGAGTCTTCTGACGAGATGAAAGACACTGATCGGGGCCCTGCATTTCCCATGGCAGGCAGAGCTGCTTGCCTACTTCGGTCTCTCGGCCTTCTAAATCCATGCGTTCCCAGAGAAAAGGGATGAGACGTTTCCAGCGGAGTCCTCCGAGTCGATCATAAATTCAGTCTCATGGATGCCGACGCTTCCGTCAGTGGAGTTCCGATTGAACTTCTGGTTTCTGGGTTTCTATGCGGACAATCTCACCAAATATCCGCCTGCTTGTCGTTTGCGGCAGCCACTCAACGAGTTCGAGCTTGAGCCCGTTCGCCGATGGCTCTTCAACTCGTTCCGAACCTTCGATGGGTCTCTCGAATCTCTCCAGACACCGTTCACCACTCACCATGTATCACCCGGTCGTCTCCGGGTTTGGTGCTCCGCTAGGATGAGACGAGTCGATTTTCAGAACCCGTCCTCGCTAACGGTGACAATGAGTGACCTGGCACGGAAACGGTCAATCGAGAGAACGCACTGGAACAGAAAAACGTCGGGGCTCTATGGGGTCATAAACGGCTGCCAGTGTGATCCACTTCGAAAACAGTAGCACTTCTTCTCTCAGCCGTTTGATCGAACGTAAACAACGGAGCACCAGACGACGCGTTCGGAGGAGGGAACATCGGCGAGCGCTTGAACGAGCGGGAATGCCCGAACAGAGCGCCCGAACCCCTCACGAGAAGGAGCCATCCTGGGAGTTTCCCGGCTCTTACGTAAGCCCTCGGCCTCTGTCTCACTCCGTCCTTATCCCTTACTTCGATCCTCAACATGCCACGACTTGTTCGGATTCGAAAAATTCGGAAAGTGCTGCGGGCGATTTCTGAGTAGTATCCTAGGAAATCGAGGATCCGATCGAATCGATGTGATAGATCGGAAATCTCGGTGTGCTTCGCCCCTCTTATCCGATGTACCAAGGAATGGACTTGAGGTGCCACGAAGTCCCAGAAAGTATAGAGTGCTTATAAGTCTCTCGTACCCGTGATGATGTATGTCTACGTCGATCATGCCGCTATCTTAGGGTGGTGCCAAACCTAGTTTTTTACTTTTTCTCGAAGACGGTTGGGTTTAGAGCAGAAAGTGTTGTGGCTTACCCCACGGGTTTTCGATTCTACATCCGAAAATGACGTTCCCTCGCTCCCGGAAGCTCTGGTTTCTGAGATACGGTATCGAGTTTCCTCATTCTCAATGGGAGCCCGTGCCGGAAACACCTCAAACCGATAGATCTCGTCGTTCTGAACAAAAAAGGTCACGGAGTATTCTCCTCTGAAACCAATAGTTTCGAGATATCGGCAGAAAAAGTTATAAACCATAGGAATCAATGGATCATTGGATTTTAGAGAAAATCGACTTCGCTGTCTCGGATTTCATTCGTCTCCGAGCCCCTTTCATTGAATCGGACGCTCCCCTCGAGCCCGCTGTCCTAGTAAGGAGTTTGACCGGCTGTGGTGGTCGCCGAAGGTACGTGTTTCCTTTTATTCGAGGAGGCGCAGACGTCGCGTTCTTCCCGAAGTCCTGAGCAGTAACCCCGGAACTCGTTTGCTTTTTACCTACTCGGAAACCGAGGGCGGCCTCCTCGATATTGAAGGAGGCCTCTGACGAAGTCGACCCCCGCGATAATTTCGAATACACTTCACACACTTCTTGACCCTTTGATATTCGAGTCGAGGCGATCGCGGAGATCCCGCTTCAAACCCGCGATTGTCCATACACACAGATCACCCCCCCGGACACAGCATGTCTCGGAGATTAACATCGGATTTCGCTGAATAAACTCAACAGTGCTTCTCTCGTTTTGCCCCGATCCGGGTTAGAATTGCGCCGAGGTTGAAACGGCTCCTCCGGCAAAATGATCGAAATACTGCTCTGCTTGAAAATACCAATCTTCTGTATTTATTATTGCGTATACTCTGTATCAGACGAATATACAAACATGTACGACACTGTTTCATACCTATTCCAGCTTCTTTACCATGATTAACATCGTGCGGAATAAAGATTCCTATGAATGATAATTTATCTGTGTCTATCTATGGATTCTCATTTGTTTCGATTGCCCTGTTAAACAGGCTACTGGATTGTCGAATGTTTACTTCGAGGAAAGCGCCGACTCGCTCTTCGGTGAGAGTTGTGGTAGGTCGCAATCTCGAAGTCGAGAGGAGGTCGGGATCGCGAATTCCCTTGCCCACTTTTCCGGACGCACTTTGAAGAGGTCGCTTGCGCTCGATTCGGGTGACGAGTCACCAGATCGAAGATATCGTGGCGCTTAATTCACGAGTTTCCCATCGTGAAGTCGCATATATGTAGAACAGGGATGATCGAACGAACAAAAATTAGAACTATTTTTCATCAAGTCAATGAGGACCGTCTCAGAAACCAGTGCCCAACATCCCTTTAGCATTCCTATTGATGTGCTCGAGACTCGTTGAATAAGCAGCTCTGTCCTCGGCCGTCAAAGAGAAGGTCTCGAAGTCGATAACATCCGCAAATTTGGCCATGACAAACATCGTCACCACTCCTGTCACGATGCCGAGGTTTTGTAAAAGCAGGGTTCTCACTTGAGGCAAGAACCCGCAGACTTTCTCGAGACTCTCGTTGATTTCGCCCATCTTGAATCAATTAAAAAATTTGTTGAGCGATTAGCGTCGGTTGAGTTCTAGAAGGGACATGATGCTCATGCCGCTGTATTCGATATCTGCATCATGAATTCATACACCTTGCGAGTACTTACCATCCCGACCAAGGAAATGTAGAGGAACATCCCGGCGGCGAACGCGAAAACAGCCGGAGCACCCTGAGTCAGGTCACCGACGAGGATGCCGACAGCCAAACCGAGGAAACAGGTCAGTGCAGACAGGAAATTGTACAAAACAGCTTGTCTCGCAGACATTCCCGCACCGAGGAGCACAGCGAAATCTCCTACAATTATACCGAATCCGAGAATTCAGAATTCAGGATTCAATCGAGCATGCAAATATATACTTCGATTCCGAGGGTAATCAAGCTGGACACCTGGAAGAAGGAAGACTCACCAAGTTCATGCGGGAATTCTTCACAAATTACAGCGACTGAGATCGAGATCCCGCCTAAAATCGAAGTATTGAAGGCTGCTCCGAGAGAAAGGCCGTCGATGAAGTTGTGCATCCCATCGCCGAATATAATCAGCCACGCCACAGAAGCAATGGAGCCATCTAGAGCGAGCGAATCAAAGCTATCGCTCCGAAGAAGAGAGAAGCTGATTTCCGCCGAATATCTATAGAGGAGAACTCAAGCAAAGAAAACTGGATGGAAATACCTTTCGACACTCCATGTGGATGACCATGATTACCGTCAACGAGTTGGCCTGCTTCCTCGGTGATTGGATTAAGATTAATCTTCTTCTTTTCCTCTTTCTTCAGACTGCCTATCAACTTCATGATGCGTTCGGAAATGTAGAAAAAATAGATACCGCCGAACACTACCAGCGATTTCCATAGGTATCCGTCTTGTTGCGTTAAGTCGAAAGCCTGCGAGAGAAGAATTCCGGTTTCGAATACAAGAGTCTCTCACGTAATGGGGAATAATTTCCCCGCGGGACGCGGATCGAGCGCTCAGAAGCACAGCTCGCCGCCGGAATGGAGGATACGAGCATAAACGTTTTTCTCGTTCGAGTTCCGCCGCTCACTTGGGGAATAAGATGAAATATGGCACTTCCACATAGCGACCCTACAGCGAGACCCTGGAATATATTCATCATCGCGTGGAATAGTTGGCGCGTTAACAAAGGAACGATCGCGAGACCAGTCAGGGAACATGCTGAGATGATTGTGACGGATATTATGCCATACAGCCAAACTGCAATCGGAGTTGCATATTAGGAATGCTCGAAGCCCTCGAATCGGATCCCAACGAGCTCCATCCGAATTCTAGGTATGGGAGAATCCCACCTTGGAAGGGTTCGGGCTTCGTTTTGGCTGCAGCAGGCAGAGAGGCTGTCGATGATGACAGCAATGACTGGTGTAGGGAATTATTGAAAGACTCGCACGAATGAGATTGGAGGAGCAGAATGGGGCAAAGCTCACGGAATATCACTTCGAGGGGCTCTTTCCTAGAAGGCCTCCGTATAGCAGAAACCAATTCGCGCGGCGAGAGACACTGTAAAACGAAATGGTATTAAATATGGAGAATTGCGGATTTTCAATAGGTTCGGGGACACGACGCACAGTGGTCCCGGGGTGGAAAAAAATTATAGCTTCCATATGGGTGGATGGAATTTGATAACCGTATTTATTCTAATAGAATGGCATGCTCCAATAGAACGGCACCCGTATGAGATTTCGGAAAATAGAGCGGCATGCTCCAATAGGACGGCATGCTCTCATGGAACGGCAGGGGGAACTTGAGGGGAGGTGGTATAAATTGTTGGATTCCGTGAATATATCAAGGGTATACAAAACGATTCATCGTAAGTGAAGGCAGAGATCGTTTGACTACTCATTTTTGGAAAAAACGCGGATAGGCTTCATCAGCTCTAATAGGGACCGCCCATCCGGTAGGGGATCGAAAAATAGAGCGGCATGCTCCAATAGACCGGCGCCTGATGAGGGGATCGAAAAACAGAACGGCATGCCTCTCTATTAGAATAAATACGGTATCTCCATTGGATACGCTTTCTCGAGAGATTCCAACTCTCCCGGCTGCGCCGTTCATCTTTTTTCACGGGATTTTTTTTGCAACAGCTTGCAACTTCGCTACATGATCTTTTCCGGAATTATCAGACTCCGCACGGAAAGAAAATGAAAGTTTCAGCTGATCCGAGCTGCTTTCTTGTTTTTGTGAGACGATTAGGCGTGAAAATCACCAGAAAAATTAATCTCCAATCGCCACAAAACCGGGGAAGCAGTTTGAAGCGTTCGAAACTTTCATTTTCTCCTCGTCTGGAGTCTCACAGTTCAAGGGAAGGCTATCTAGCACTTGAAAAATTGAAAATCCCTCAAATCCCGATGGGACTTCAAGATGGGGTCGATCGTGGAATCAGAGAGAGGAAAAAACATTGGAAAAATATGAACGGCGCAGCCGAGAGAGCCGAAAAGACTGCGTACCCGATAGAGACCAACCACGCCATCAAATTTCATGGAATTCCGTCGAGCCGTTTGGATTTTATTCCTTATTCGTATTTGTATACACATTATTTGCATGTTTTGGGACCACGGTGCGATGGAGCCCCTCCAGACCGTCGTTTCCGACCCGAATCAACCTCATCGAGAGTTCGAGCTTTACTTTCTGAGCTTCACATCCTCGATCTACCTAGGCGGCTCGGGAGACCCCGAAGTTCCCGGCATCGATGAAGAATAAGTAAGACTTCACCGCTCATCTTGCGGATCATGCGGCGGATCGGTCGACGGTCGGAAGGGCATCATCTGTCCCCGCTCTCGATCCACATCAGCGGCTGATGATTACTATTCAAGGCTGATGTGGAAGGAGCGACAATCTATCCATTCTTGGTGGATGGGTAGCGGCAATTCCTCAAGAGAGCAATTCTGAGTAGGCTTTGCAGGAAACCACGGTTGTCGACTGCGGTTATTCGCTGTCCCCCATAGAGTCCAATGTTAAAGAAAAACCGCAATTGCGGCTATTAAGCGCGGTCGCAAAGCCTAATTCTGGGACCCTCCCGCACCGGACTCGCTCCGTAAAGATCGCATCACTCTAATGAAACATACCTCTCCTCCTTCAGAACACATTTTGCTAAACCTCTGATCTGGTATGCAGTTGACGTCACGACTATCATAACTTCCAGGATTAACTTTCTTCTGGACTGTGAGATCGAGAAGATTCTGAAGATCGAAAGTTGAGTTTCCGGTGACCGAGAAAGCCGGATGAAAGCGACGGATGACTTCGCGGATCGTCGCTGGGCTCAATTCTAGAAGGAGCAAAAGAAGAATATCTCAGAACGTGATTAGGCTACCGGAATCGGTAGTGTTTTCGAAAATAAGTTTCTGTTGTTAGGGGACTCCGTATTCTTTGAGACCTGGATTAATCACGGATTAAGGATGGGACACGAGCAGGCTCAGAACGACTCGGAGCAGGATCCCCAGGAAATGATCTACGTCGTGATTCCCGCGCCGCGAAATGAGCGCGATCTCGCGGGTGACGGATTGAGCGGGCACCCGAAATCTCTGGGCGACGATCTCACGATCTGCATGGGTCGACAGCGCGGCGATCCCGCATCCTACAAATGGCCACATATGGGCCGAGAGGGGAAACGAAGTTCCCTGAAGGTTCCCTCCACATACTTAGGTTTGCCATGTTCTCCTTCGGAAGCTTTCTCGAATCTTCGCAGAAATTAGATCATTTGACGCTCGGCCTAACTCGGGATACGGATTCCTAAGCACGAAGAACGCGAATGGGACAGGCGGCTCGGGATGTTTCGCTTCTCCCTCCGTGACTCGCGCACTTCAAGGGCGAATTCTGGCTCCGCTTATCTATTCAAAAAATACGCTGGCGCCGCGGTGTTAATCTAGCTCCCCGAATATCGAACACGTACGCAAGAAGAGCCCCTTCAGCACAAAATGACGTTTACGGAGCGTCATCTTGGAGCGACGGTAGTTGTTCGCTCGTATCTCCCCGTCTGCAAGTCTCTGGGTTTATGCGAAGAGTTCGAATGGCTTTTTCGACTCAAGTGTGTTGATATTTGGTTTCAAGAGCTACTCTCTGGGATACGGACGGCAACTGATGATTTGTCTCACCGTGAAGATAGCAATCGCTGGTCAGTAACATAAATGATGGATCTCAGCGGATCCTGGTCGCGCTTTCGTTCCCCTGACTTTTCTGTACGAGTTCGAATCGGGAGAAATTGCGACCCCAGAGCTCTCCGTCAGCTGTTCGTCACTCGGAACCACATCTCACCTCCAGCTACGTAGGCGAGCACCGCGAACATTACGGTCACGATGGAAGAGGCGTTTTTCATCCTCGAGGGTTGCGGCGGCGGACGCGCGCCTCACAGCACGAACTTCGTCGAGAACGACAGTAACTGCATCACTTCTTCACGCAACGTTCTCGACGCATCGGCGTATCTTAATCCGATCACCGTCGTTGTTCGCTGAGGGTTGACTTTGGCTTGGAATCGCGCACCTGCCGGGCAGGGTCCTTTTTTCGCATGCGCCTGAAGCGGTGAATTCCATTCAGTCGCTCCTAGAAGTCGTGGTGCACTTCCTTTTTCAGAGCAAGGCGCTTTGACAGAGCGACGGCCCCTGAAACAGCGCACTGTGACTGCGACTGAGACGTGGACCGGTTGTCCCGTTGCTCAGAGAGGGAAACAAGCTTAAAGGCTTCTCCGTCATGGCCGCTTACCACCTCACCACGAGCGCCGCCGCTGCCGCGATCACAACACACTCGCTCCTCCTGCGTAATCGAAATATGATTCGAATACTTCGGTCACAACTGTCTCGGCGACCTGGTTCGGGTTCAGGGCACAAGACCTAAGCAGGAGCTGAGTTTCGTCAGGGGGATATTGTTGCCTCCGAGGAACGAAGAGCACTGTGAAGAAGCCCGAGGAGCCGTCCTGTCTCTCCCTCCCCTCTTACAGAGAAACAACATACCTCGAAAAGAACACCACTGATATCTCTGTCGGACAGGCGTTGTGACAAAATAAGCTTCCCCATAGGACTGTGAGTTTCTAAATACTCCACCTCCCCGGCTAAGTCCGCTGCCGTCGTAAGGCATATCGGTGCTCAATTTCGATCGAGCTCCGAAGCCGGCTTCAGCGAAAATTCGAGGGTCCTAGTGACCTCCGATTTACGCGCACCCCTCTTCACCGCTTCCAGATGCCGACAGAAGCAATCGAAGTTGATGACATCCAGTAATCATGCTTCCAGCGCTTCGAGTTTTTGGTAAACGTGGCCCGACGGCTCTCAGATTCGTCAGTGGTGCTCAGCTGCCCCCGGTACGTGGAAGATTTTTCTGTGTGAAAGCACCGACATGAGACTCGCGTCAGCGAGATCTGTATCCAGGATCTGTCGCTGGATTTCGAGGGTTCTGCCCTCCCGCTCTTAGGATCATGATCGAGCTGATTGCAATTTCGATTCACAGACGCGGCCGTCCTTCGCATACGAGTCGAAAACTCGCCTAGACGATGGCCTCCGACCGCTGTATCTGGACTTCCAAGCCACGACACCCATGGATCCTCGAGTCTTGGACGAGATGCTCCCATTCCTCGTGGGCTCATACGGAAACCCTCATTCGAGAACCCATCAGTACGGTTGGGAAAGCGAATCCGCGATGGAGAAGGCTCGCGCGGACGTGGCCAATCTCATAGGAGCGGATCCGAAGGAAATTGTTTTCACTTCCGGAGCCACAGAGAGTAACAACTTAGCTATCAAAGGTGATATACATATTTGCAGAAAGTATTTTCGTCCGCTTGTTCAGTGCACTGCTCGTTGTCGGATTCGGCCTTCATCCCTTGTTAGACGAAATCTTTTTCGGTCGGTTCTCGCGTCGCGCCTGTTGATTTTCTATCACAATTATTATCACAGAAAAAAAAGTGTTATTCTCCGAGAGTCGCGATGATATTTCTCTCGGAAAGGCTCAGGGCGAACCACCGCGACGAAAAGCGGAGAAACTTTGGCTTTTTCTGGGAACCCGCGCGGCGGAGTCCCTGACGCTTTATCCACTAACCATTCGATTGATCCCGTCCTTTGATCTTCAGGCGTGTCGCATTTCTACAAAGAGAAGAGAAATCACATCGTGACGACCCAGACGGAGCACAAATGCGTGCTGGACTCGTGTCGTGTCTTGGAGGGCGAAGGCTTCAGAATCACCTACTTGCCGGTGTCGAAGAACGGTCTTATCGACTTGAGTGAGCTCGAAAAGGCCGTCACGAGCGAGACGGCCCTCGTTTCAATCATGACAGTCAACAACGAGATCGGGGTCCGGCAGCCCATCGAGGAAATCGGCAGAATTTGTCGCGAGAAAAAAGTGTTCTTCCACACAGACGCCGCGCAGGCAGTCGGCAAGATGCCGATTGACGTGAATGCAATGAAAATCGATTTGATGTCAATTAGCGGACACAAGCTGTACGGTCCGAAAGGTGTGGGAGTCCTGTATGTCCGGAGACGTCCGAGGGTCCGACTGGAGCCTCTGCAGAGCGGCGGAGGTCAAGAACGTGGTTTGAGGAGTGGGACAGTCCCCACGCCACTCGTTGTGGGAATCGGAGCCGCCTGTCGACTCGCACACGAGGAAATGGACTTCGATTGTGCTCACGTCAGCAGACTCTCTAAATTGCTGATCGACCTCATTACGAAAGATCTGACTCATGTTGTGCGGAACGGGGATCCGGATAGCAGCTATCCCGGATGTGTGAACCTGTCGTTCTCATGCGTCGAGGGCGAATCACTGCTGATGGCCATGAAGGACGTGGCCTTGAGTTCAGGAAGCGCCTGCACGAGTGCGAGTCTCGAACCGAGTTATGTTCTGAGGTGAGTTTTTTCGCCCCTACCCCCGAAATGAATGCTTCATCCACATATGCACATAGGTGAGAGGATCGGGCAGAAAGAAGACTATCAAGGAATCGTATGGACCGTAGGATTTTGGTCGATTTATGAGGTGTCTCTCGAGTGTCGGAATACGTATGTACATATCGGACTCGACTCCGGACCGATATCTAGCTTCCATTAAGAGGTGTAATTCGTTCTGCAGGGCGATCGGAGCAGATGACGATCTTGCACATTCATCGATTCGTTTCGGCATCGGCCGCTTCACCACGGAGGAGGAAGTGATCTATACGGCTACGAAAATCGTTGACCAAGTCAAACGTCTCAGAGATATGTCCCCGTTGTGGGAGATGGTTCAAGATGGTGTTGACTTGAAGTCCATTAAATGGACGCAACACTGAAGTGCGTCTTCGTGTATAAAGTCATAGTGTATCCTTAGGAGTCGGAGAGAACATGAGCGAGGCTTCCCCTTGTCTAGAAGTGATCGTGTCTGTTATCGTTTAAGCAGCGAGTTCTCTGTGTAAGGGGAATAAAGTGAGACTGTTCTTGCTCGTCATAGTCCAGAAGCTGATTGAATCCCTGGGCAACATACGAGTAAACTTCCAATTTCAATATATTTATTCCGCATAGATGTATGTACTTTTCGAATATACTTTTCAAGCACATGCTTGTATAGGTCTTTGTGTTGGGTAAAATTACATTCAACAAACTTCGGAGACAACTATCATGACGATGGCGAAGGTTGAAACGCACCAAGTCCGCGAACATTCCATTTGCATTGTTTAGGATGTTCGAAGCCTTAGGTTACAAACATCGTTCACGTGAAAGCAAGCTAACTTCAGCGACGACATTTCACTCATTCATGACTGATTCGCCCATTTGTAGGTTTGTGATCAGCATCACGAAGCATCGAACCCCGGCTTCAATATATTCATCTCTAGTACTGATCCTGCTGATAGGCGGCGGTACCTGGAGCGGTACCCATCATCTGAGGGGGTTGTCCTTGCATCGTAGGGATGCCCCCGGGCACATTCGCCGATACCATGACGGGATAACCGGGTGGCATCCCCGCAGATTGCGGGGTGACCCCCATTGGAGGATAGTAAGGCATCTGAGGCACCCCATGAGGAATCTGTGGCGGTATGCCCATCACGGGAGGGACAAACGGCATTTGCGGCTGGCGTAGTTGCTGATGGTACATTGCGAGAGCGTCGTTGAGTCGTCGCGTGAGATTCGTTTGCGATGCTTGTTTCTGGTCGACTTTCACGAGCTCAGCATCAATCAGGGGCGTCATGAGAGAACACTCGGCATCGAGGGCTTCCATTTTCGCATCCTGTTCGGTTCGTTGCAAGGCAGTCGGATCGGCGTCGTGCAGCATCTGGAGCAAGAGGTCGATCTTGCCCTCATCGATGTGGGTGACCTGTTGAACCTGCGGGGTTTCAATGACATTCGAAGATGAGGGATCCTCAGCGGGTGGGGCTTCAAGATCGGACGTGACGAAATTCGACGGGAAAAGACCCTCTCCACGGTGATTTGAACCCTTCCACCAGTTGGAATCTCGATCTTCCAGTACTATTATGACCTCGCCTGCTTTGAACGACAGCTCGTTTTCCTCGGCCGCCTCGAAGTCGTATAGAGCGCGGACTTTCCTCGTCTCTTTGGAGCTGACTGCGGCGGCCGCGCCGCTCCCTCCGTTACTGACTGCTGTCGTGTTCATTGGTGTCGACGTACTGCTGCTCATGCTCGACATGTTGCCCATCGATGGATAGAGACTTGAACTAGTGGTCGGCTTTTTTTGGTTTCTTGCAAACTTAATTCGATGGCCTTAGCGAGATCGTCTTCCTCTTGCCTGTGGGTCTGCGTTTGTGCCTTGGGTATGCCGTCCATCATTTCGAGTGTGGGCTCTTGGACATCGAACTGGACACCCTCTGATTTGCACTTTTGGAGGAAGTTTTCTATGAGAGCTAGTTGCGGATCGGACTTGAATTCGTTTTGCACCCATTTCGCTAAGAGGAATTTTAGTTTGTCTTGCACTTTCGGATGACCCCTGGCGAGAATGTTTTTACACAGCGTGGTGAAATCTCTCGAGCACACCTCAAGATGGAACTTCTTTCCGCAATTCATCACGAACACATCGAGCAGGGAAAGCGTCAGGAGTGCGACTCTCGGGTTGGGGTTCTGTAGGCGCTTAGTGAGACATCTGTACGCCTCTTTCGTGCCTTCTGGCGAAGCATTGACACGATCGCACAGCTCGTACATGATCGATACATCTTCTGTAAAGTAAGACGACCTTATCGTTAAGAGTTGCTCTCATGTGTTTTCGACTCGAGTCCTTAATAATCTATCGTTCCAGCTGATCGTTCCAGCGTTGAACTCAGGGAGGCTTCCAAACAATGGGATGACAGTAGCAGCAACCCATTAGGCAACGGAATTCATAGAGCACGGAGATTAAAGTGCCTCGCACATATACTATGACGTAGACTGTGTAACGTAAGAATGCGTGTGTGGTTCCGTGTGTAAGACCCTTTCGTACCAGAAACCAACCGATTCGACGTCGACGACGCGATTCGAAGCGGATCAGAACCGCAGGGAAGAAAACTCCCAGGGAAACAACGCACCGATGCAATGACTCATATATTCCGGAGCATCTACGTGAGAGATGCCTCATCAGCTGATGCTCTGCCTGAAGCGCAAGCGAAAGCCACAAGGATTGTGCACTGTACGGACTCTCCGGAATATTTCCAGGGAGCGAACTCCCCGCTTCGAGGCTGACGACACCGTCACCCCCCACGTCCCGCGTGTGTACTCTCACTCAAGAGACCGGGCGATAGTTTCTTAAGGACAGAGGGAATGAAAGCAGGTACCCACCTTTTATTACGGTCTCCTTGGTGGCCTTCTCGATTTCCTGCTCGATCGGTGTGCCGCCAAAGCCGAAGATGGGCATCTCGAAATATTATGGCCGAGTTTCCCACTCGGCAACACGAGAATTGCTTCGATGCGGAAGAGAAAAAGTACTGCTCCACACAATGTTGTGATGGGTCTGCAGACTGGCAGAACTCGAACGGCTGCAGCGACGACGACAGGTCCTTGTACCAACAAACGTCTGACGACTACTGACTGACTGACTGGCTGATTGCCTGCTTGCTGCTGACGACTGGTCGTTCTGCTCTCTTGCTCACCTATCTGGTGTGTTGGAGGAGAGACGTCAACAATAACAGCAAACACCAGACAGGCACTGCGGCGGTGGCGGACGTCACCGCTGACCGTCGGCAGAATATTTCGGTCAGATGTCTGATAGAAAGGCGTCACTATGAAAGTCAGCTTTCCAGAAAAGCCTTGATCGTTTCATGCGAGTATCCCTCGGGAAAAGGCGACAGGAAGGACATTCCGAGGATGAGTCATGTCATGGTCTTGTTTCGCTGACTGAGCACGGAGAGGAAGATGATTGTGATTTCTGCTTGGCACTTTCATCGGGGTCGGGTTGATCCAGCTACGTGAGCTCTGGCTCATGATATTGTTGGGAGCACGCTCATTGGCTGAAGCTAGCAAGTCTTATACGTACACACAATCGAACCTCATAGGTACGTCACGTCGTTTCGACGTTCTTCGAGCTCGTACTTCGGCCATCCTTTCCTATTCTAGCTACTGAACTACCATGCACCTAGTGCATTTCAGGTGCATAATGGCTGAGAGAGCACGCGGTCCCAGGTCGAGGACTCCGGCGTTTCCCTTGATTGAGCAGGCTCCAAGAAGCTACTAAGAAATACATCCCGATCCCTCCTCGAAAATCATCGACGTCTTAGATAAGGATAACGCTCTTCTTTCACACCGCATCGATTTAGATTGTCGGTGCTGTTGCTCACGGTAGGTTGCCCAGAACAGAACTGATGAGTTCTTCTGCTAAGAAGAGGAATACCAAATTGAGAAGTGACGCTACGTGAGACGAATCGAACAACTTCTGTGTGACATTCTCTCGCAGTCAACCGGAGAAACACCATTCGCCGGCGAGACGCTAAGAAAGCTTCCTCCGCTTATCCCTCAAGAGAATCCACCATCTACTTAGGTCGTTCTTCGACTCACGTCGGCTCGTCGCGCAACAATTATTATTGATGGGGTGAGCCGATGTTACACTCTGTGGTATATTACCGTCTTTCCGTTCCGTCGAACTCATCATGAAGGTTCGACGCTCAGCAGACGAAGTAATTTTTCCGAGACCGGTTCGATAATAATCAATGGATGCCGTTACACCGCTCATGCCAAGGGGAATTCATTCAGCGGACCTCGGTGCTCGAAGTTATCGTCACGGAAGTATGCGTAGGTTCAGCGCCGAATGTACCATTATCACCTCCTCTCATGATAAGCACCGATGAGGACCTCCGTCTCGATTCGTCTACCTATATAATTTCTCTCAACGATTCGTCGGAAGTAGGCCAGGATAGATTCACTCTTCGAGACTCACTTCGGAAGGGGAGTGGAAGACCGTGGTGTCATTGCTACACGAGTCTAGGATGAGGCTCGCCAGGAACTCGAGGACATTGACTCAAGGACTCTCTATCCTTGCGCTCGGAATCAGTCGCACTGTCTACTCCTGACTCCTGATCTGACTATCCGTAAACACAAAGAAATCGATACCACTTCGGGGAAGCTGCTACGTAAAACTCCCTGCCCGTGTGACCATCGTGATCCTTGCTATTGAAATGGCCCGAATGGGAACGCCTGCGAAACCCGAATGGAATCAGATATCGAGTATGTATTGCGGACGTTTTCAGAACGAATAAAGTAACCTCGTCTTCCCGATGCGCCGAGTCTGCGCCGGGTTCGTCGGAGGTTTTGGTGCACGACTCTTCTTCCGTGTGCAACCATCAGCCCGACACCCACTAGCCCGACAGCAGAATTCGTCTACCCTCTCCCGGCTGAACCAGCGGGGTTGATGAGTGGACATGAGCCAGCAAAAGCTTGGCTCCATGGGCTACCATTGATGAAACTGACCGCCTCGACGGCCGGCCAAGGCCCTGAACCATTGAGCCCTCGTAGCTCACCGGAGCTGGGTGTTCACAGTTTTCCCCGACACTGCTCGCAGGCCTAGAGGGCGGAGGGTCAGAGAGGAATCCATCAGGCTCCATTCGGATCAAGAGAGGAGCGCGACATATGCGACACGAGATATCGTTCGTATGCGATTAGATTCCCAGTCGCCGACTTTGACTCGATTCATGCCGACATAGCGAAAGAAACATATGGCATGAAGAAGATGGTCAGAGGGAAACCGGTCTTTTTCTCTATCCGCTATGTGTATCTACGCTACCTATGTATGAGAGCTCCGAGCGAATCTATGAATATCGGGGTTAGGGGGCCGGAGCTATTCTCCAGTTTCTGGAAGCGAATACTGGAATCTGAATATCTACTCAGTGAAGAATCGAAAATGAGGGATCATACGCACCACGTTCCTCACGCGAGTGACTCCAAGTATGTACTACCGCAGTAAAAATAAATTCAATCGTAAGAGGACTGTGCCGTGAATTGAAGTCAGCGACGAGATGTGCGGTCGGGGGTTCTCACTTGTGAGGGACTAGTCGGCATGCAAGAATTCCGCAGAAAATTCCGATGTCCACCAGGAACTGGGTAGCCGACATTAGGATCAGCTGAAAACCGTCCATCTCGAAGAATGACATCCTACTGCTGAGACGGTCAGGGGGAAATCGTGTCATACGCATCAGGAATTCATCGTGGGTGTCAGCCTTGGGGAGCTTCGTACAAACGCAGCTACGAAGCTCGAAATTAGGTACACTCGCAATCGGAAAGCAGAGTTCTCCGAGAACCCATCGGATATTATCCGTACCTCTCCTCATCATGGCGCCGTCTGCCATGGTAGAACTGAGGTATTGTACCCTTCGGAGTAAAAAGGAGAGAAAGAGCTCGCTAAAACCTCAATGAGGCTCGTATCTGTCCCGACTCGATCGATAATAATTGGAAAGCGCCGAGACCTGCACCCATCCCTTCTGATGGGTTCTTTCTTGTGAATTGATAACTCACAAAGGATACTCCACAAGTTCCCTCCGAGGAGGAACGATCAGAGCGGGACGCCTTTTTGAGATCCACGCCACGTAAAGATAGAAACCTTTGAATAAGGATCACACCATGACAATTGCGCGATCGACCATCTTCATAATCATAGTAGAGTACATAAAATTATCGCCCCCGCCAATTTGCATCCGCCCAGTGCATCAGAAAAGCAGTTCATGTGCGAGATTTGTCAGGCTGGGATCCTCTGTTGCCCATACGCGCTACGGAGCGCAAAAGTAAGGACTCTCGATCAGTTTCCTCAGGGTGAGGGAGCGGAATCACTGAACCCCCTCCTTCTTCCCCCGAAGAACCATTCGGCAAGCTTCAGCTGGAGTGGATGATGTCGTTAATTAATTTGAAACATCTGGGAATCGGAAAAAAAATTCCCGGTTTCAACCATCTCAGCAAGATTCGTTATAAATCAATGAAGTCGTGCGTCGCGGTGCACTACCGTCGGCGACTCTCAATGATTGCTAATCTGGATCACTCAGGAATTGAGCTATTGCCCCGGATGATTTCGTGAGGAGGCATGGAAGTGAATCGAATCCAAGTCGATACAGAATGCGGAAGCGTGAACTCCTCAGGCCGACTCCTCCTGAGGATGCCCACGAGGAGAGAACCCCGATCCCCAGTTGGTCCGCGCGGCACGATCGAGGAGGAATCGAGCTCTCGCTGAGCAAGGATGTCGGCTCCTACAAACAATCCTCCGTCGCAGCATGGGAATATCCTCTGCGTGGATTCCTTCAGAATCGGAACACTTGACCAAGGAAATACAGGAGCACCGTGATGAATAATCGCGCCGCGCGGCGAATAAGGGTAATTCGACAGTCTCACCTAACCCTACGGAGATGCACAATATAGAGGAATAATAATGAGGGAGCCAGCGAAAGCGAAGGGATCACGCCGAGAAAGTAGGTAATATCACTATCATATTCCATTCCCAATAAGAAAGCAACGGCAAAAAATCGACGACCATGGACATGGGAACTGAGAGTGAGATGCACGTCAAGATCGAGTCTCGATTGTCCACCCCAAAACCGTTCGAGCGTCTTGGACAACTGAACATGGGGTGAGATTCCTAGTGACGAGTGGATCCAGAGCCCGGGACGATCCTTACGTCGCACACCCGAGGCAGCATGACATGAACTTCCCAAGTGCTTGAGCGCCGTTCGATCGAGCATGATGGCGATGATCTCTGTTTTTCTCGCGATCATCCATTCTACAGCGGGCGCTGCGTAGTCTTTATTGATTTGGGCGATTTACGTGGTTCATAAAACATTTCACATCGTTTGAGTGATGGGGAAATGACCCCAGCATCCTCGGATCGCTTCTGATAATAAATTTGGGATGATTCGGACGATCTCGATGGTCAATATTTGCGACGCATTCGATGACGAAACGGGTAAATTTCAGTTTTCGGACCTTCAATATCCAACTATTTCGATCATCGCTCTGCCACAGAGCCTCGGACTCTATTCCCCGTCAAAATCAATTGGTCATTCTTTGTCGATCTCGAGAGAGAAGGGAAATCCAGGCTTGCTTTGCCATCCTGTCGAAGGCGTGCTTCCGATGTTATCCGCTAGAGGCGCTCCTGCTCGCTGCCGTTTCAAACGAGCAGAGCTGGGCTCGCCGCTGCGATTGTGCTGGCCTGCGGTCAAATATGTGAACTCGCTCGGAGAGATCTGTGTTTTCGGCGAGATTCTGTTCAATTTTGCCGTTTCAAAAATACAGTTTGCGTGCAGTTGGTGAGCGTCGTTGAGCCGAGTGCCGGCGGGCTTCCGGAAAGCTGCTTTCTCTTCTGGAAGGTGAGCAAATTCTTGAAGATCGCTATGATGCTTCTTCTGTACGCGGGGTCAGAACGCTGTAGCTTAGCAGTGATCTTCGACAGAGGCTTGAGTGAGCGCTGTGAAGGTTTGACTTCAGAGCTGAACTTTGAATTCTCCGACGATTGCCACGCCACTTGCTGCGGGTTGTCAATGAATCCAATGTTGTGACAAGAAATTTCCGTCCTCTATGTTGTGTATGTGTTTGTGTGGGAGACAGTTGGAGTGTCTAGCTGTGTGTTTATACTTCTTATTCCTTATGTCGTGAGCGACTGCGCTTCGGGGCCTGCTCAAGTCTGAGATTTACAGAGGAGACGGCGCGTGTCGTGGTCCGATCCCGCCGAATAGAGCTCACGTCTAGGGAATTCGCTCGAGCTGAGCGCAGGACTTCTATCGACATTCAGCAGACGAACGTAATGGGCATCGTAAGTCGCGCGAATTTAAGACTGTTCTTCTATCGAAGATCTCGTGTGAGGCTCCGTGCTCATCCGTTCATGAAGAGCGTTCCCCCGAGAGTGCGGATGTTGAGCATTCGATGATTATTTCCATCATAAGCCTAATGAAAGTCGAAATTTCTCCCGAGTGGGTATTTTGTTGTTGTCTGCTCTGAAATTCGGAATACCTAAGCTGCTCGTTCTCAATGTCTGACTGCGGCGTGAGCGCCCAGAACCTCAGGCTGAGCTCTCGTTCGAAGCCGTGCTCCTATTAAGGACTCGATGATTGTTTCCAATGCTGCTATAGGCAGCAGTATTGCTGGAGCATTGGCAGCAGCAGCAGTAGTGGTGTTTCTACCGCGGTCGCCATCTTGTCGTCGCTTGCTTCTCGCTCAGTCGTTCTTTGTTGTTGTGCGGCCGCTGCCGCTGCTGCTTGGTCTGCCTTTCGGTTGGCCCGTTGTTGTCGTCGTCGTCGTCGCCGCCGCCGTTCAGTCAAGTTGGTCGGCCAATCGGTCTGTGGGTCCGCGTCTCGTCTGTCTGCGTGTCCGTCCAGAGAGAGCCGCTGCAGCCGCCGCCGCCGCCACCGTCGTCGTCGTTGTTGTTGTTGATGTTGCTGACGGCCACGGCGATGATGAAAACGACGACGACGACGACGACTACTACGTTCAGTTCAGGTCCATCATTGGTCCATCTATTCGTTGGTCGTAGCTGCCCGAATGGCTAGCTTACTCTCGCGCGTTGCTTCGTGCGCTTGCTAGCTAGCTCGCTCGCTGGCTGGCTGACTGGTTGGCCGGCCGCCTCGCAGCAGCAAATGCACCTTAGCATCGGCATCGTGGCGCTGGTGGCCAGCGTTGGCAGCAAGCGGACGATCAAGCTAGCTGTTGTTTCGTTTCTGCGACAAGCGAAAAACTCTCGCTCGCTCGCGGCTCGACTCTTGTTCGCGACGACTCGATGGGTGCTACAGTCATTTCACTATTTCGATGTTTCTGTTGAAAGTCATCATCACGATGATCATCATGATCTGCATCATGAGCTAGCGAGCGCTGCCGCCTAAGAGTCGAATATGAAGCGAGCAGAAAGACAGCCAGACAGATGAACAGATAGACAGATAGGCGATACGTCGAGACGAACGCGTGAACAGACGGATTTGGGAGCGAGCTAGCGAGAGATCGCGTGGCTAGAGCGCCGCCTAACATTATTTCAATGTGACGTTATCGTGTTTCGATCTCTGGGGGGAAAAAGGATCGGCGTCTATAGACCATGTATCGATCATGGAGGTTTTTCCTCACCAACACCCGCTGCCCGATCGGAGTCTGAGCGTCCGGTCCGCCCGTCGGAGAGCGTCGGACATCAGCGCGAGAGCGACAATCCGAATAGTAAAACTACGGATAGTGAGTTATTAACCGTCACGGATACAGACCTACTCCGAAATATTCTTCTAACGAACTCATGGTTACGCGACCGGTTTGGAGCTGCCGGTGAGGCACTGGCGCTCGCTCTTTCACTTTCCTCTTCTGACTTTCATCGTTGTGAAGATGAAGCTCCCATGTACGGATACGACGATATACAATCCTATCACTGGTCTCAGTCATTAGACGAATCGGTTGTGCAGAGTTCTTTCTCTGGATGAGCTGGCGAATTTTCCTCCATTCCGTTCCCGCCCCCACCCCGTTCTGCTTCGCGCGACGAAAATTTTCGAAATGGCGACTCGCCACAGAGGCCAGAACGTTTTGACGATGCGGCTTCTTCCGAGGACTCGTTCCGACTGTCCGCGGGCTTGAGAGCGACCTATAGTAGATCTATTCCGTCAGAGCCTCTTGTTAGGTTCATTTTAGCTCTTTTCAAGACCCAGAGAGAATCGTTTCATTCTCTATTTTCTTCTGGTTCCGCACCGACCACTGGCGATCTTTGCTCCGGGTACCGTGCCTCTCACGATCAACTGTATCGTTCGAAACCCGGAGACGGGTTCGAGAGGACTTCGAAACGTGAACGAGAGAACAATGATGCAAGGCGAGCGCTCGCTAGCGAGAATGACGAGCCCCGACTCTGGTATTCGTTCAGCTCACAGAATGCCGATGAGGGGAAGTTGTTCTTAGAATGTTGCTCCAGGGGAGTTCCGCCCCTTTTGCGAGGATGGAATCCAGTTCTGGCGAGGGTATTTCAAGGAACACCCGGGAAATGTCTCGAGGGATCCCGAGAACGAGAGATATGCAGAGTACTCATCATCCACGTGAAGATTCCAGAGCTGGAGATCACGAAATCTCTGATGAGTGAGACTGATCGGAGCTCATTGAGCCAAGGGGCATGAAGTGCGCGCGACCGAATGCGAAGAGTCGACACTGCTGCCACCGATTGCAGTCAGTTGCGCGCGCAGCTTCGGATAGTCGCCCCGCTACAATGTAATGGGAGACCAAGCGCGCGTGGAGACTCTCAGTCAGTCAGAGATACGGACCAGCAGTTGGAAGGGACATTGAGACAGTCGCGTCGTTACCGAAGTGTCTCATTAGGGCTGGATTTGTGAACAGGCTGTTGAAAAGCCTAATTGAAGTGGGAAATTTCGGAACTAATCTTTCATTCAGGACACCGGCCTTCACTTGCCGGAGTTGATTGATCGATCGATCGCTCGTCCGACTGACTGACTGGCCGAGCTGGCTCGTTCGCTTGAACGATCGATTGATGGAGGCAGCGATTCGACGGGGGAGGAACCCCTCATGCATGCATGGTGTCCTCGATGAGCGGCGCATCTTCTTCCCTCGAGACTCGTGAAAATTTCCTTCGGTGATCAAGGGGAATAAATTGATTGAATCCCTCCTCTCTGATCATCAGCGCGCGGGAACATGCCCGGTCGAGTTGTCTCGAAGCTTCTCCGATTGCGGCTGCCGCTTTGCTGTCACCTGCCCAGTCGGCTGGCTTTCTCCCTCTCACAGTCTGTTGTCTTCAGTCGAGGGCGCAACAGAAAAGTTTCGAGTCTTGCTCGATAGGCGGCGCCGGAGTGTGAGTCACCACCGGTGTGGGTTCCGACGGCGGCGGCACGGATCGCTCGCTGACTACGAGTTAAGCGCTATGCGCGTGATGCAGTTGTGTCGCTCGAATTTTGAGTCGAAGCCGTGGCCAGCAAGCTCGGCCGGCGGGCGGGTCGACCGGCGCTGCCGCTTAGTCGTGATGGTAGCAGCGCCAAAAGAGAAAGCCATCGTTGGCGATCACTGGCTGCTCTCGCGGCAAGCTTGCCGGGACTGCACACAGGCGGGCGGGCGTTCGGTCGCTCACTTCCAACTCGTTCAGCAATCTCAGGGAGAGAGCGACAAGCAGGAGACGACGACGAGTACTTGCTGCGGCTCTTGCTGCTGCCTCATCATCAGCGACGCCGGAAGGAGTTCTTTGTTGTTCGCGAAACGATTGGGAACGAGAGAGTAGTTCAACAACCTTTCGATTGAAGCGGCTCGGTGTGCGACCGGTTCCGCCGCTCTTACTAACACTGCACTGGATTTGTGGGCCACTGGGTTACGGATCATAAAAAATCGTAACCGAGTGTCGGATGCGGATTTTTTCGCTAATTGCTTTTATTCGCGATATGTCTTTCGAGGGCGAGCGAGAGCGGAGTCGGAGTTGCGCTGAGCGGTGGGCTCGACCGAGCCGCGATTGGATCCCTGAGGAACACTCAAGGACAGTATTTCTCCCTCGTGAGCGAGACTCGATTCTCGCACATCATGAAACTCTGACAAAGTCGGATCCAGCCAAGGGGAGCATTGCGAAACCAAAGAAGTCGGCTGTCGAGAAAATTCATTGGCTTATTTCCAAGTGTGTATAGACATCAACCTTGGACAAGAGTAAGGAAAATACTCTCTTCCTTCATCGCTGCATTTCTCCTCGCTCAAACGCTCGCGCGGCTACGGCAGCAGATACTCCATGCTCCATTCAAGAATTACTCAGTCGCTTGCGACACGCCTGCTCGACTCTCTTCCGTTTCCCATTCGATTCGATGGGATCGACGTCTGCCGTGAATCGGGAGAGGTCGACGGGGGTCGACGGAGTCAGTACTAGGTATCGCGGTTTTCGACCATTCGCAACGCCATGGATCGGGGGTACGCAAGGGGCGAGATTATTGAGTAGATGTCGTTTACGGAGACAGAATCGATTATTATCAATTTCACCGAGCTGTGGAGTACACGTTTTTCTGGCGAGTTCTTCCGATCCTCGATGTAGAATCCTGTCATACTCGGTGTCCGCGGTCTGGCTCTAGACCGGGGGTGTCGAGTGTCGAACCGGAGTCGAATCGCGAGCTGGAAGCCGAAGCCCTCCTGTTAGTCGAGTCGAGTGTGACGCTCCTCGCCTGTCGTTCATCGTATTTCTTGAAGTCCATGCGTCTCCCCCCAGCCCTCTCGACAGCCTGATCTACCGGGATGACGTCCAATGAGCTGATCCTTTGTTTCTTTACAGGAATCGTGGATTAAGATGTATCTTTCTCCATGCTGTGCCTATGTTGTTGATGCCCACCACGAAAGGAGCCAAGTTCGTGCGAACAACCGATTACTGATTGGGGTGACCAAGCTATCACCCCTGTTATACAGATTGCTATGACAAGTTTCTCGAATTTACCACCTCCGCCTCTGTTACCACACGAGGAGGAAGAGGAGTTCCGTCGTCTGGGAAGGGACCGGAGGAGGCAGTCGAGCAACGTCAACAACAACAATAGATATCCGAACGCCGACGATGACGCTGGACATCATAGCGACGACACGGAAGAAACCCTGTCGTCGTCTTCGAAGGAGCCGTTGCCCGACTCAGACGGTGAGCCGGACATCGAGCGCGTCGCCATCCTCGGCCAACACCATGACCACTTGCGTCAGACTAACAGCCACCGCGCTGTTAGCAACAATATCAGCAGCAGCAGCAACATCGTCAACAGGAGGAGAAACACCGGTGGACACCACACGGTGCTTCAGCGACAGCAGAGAGTCCAGTCGTCTCCGAAGGGCCCGACGGACGACGAGGAGGCCGCGGCCGCCCTCTTACTCTACTGTCACAACACGATGCAACACCAAACCCAGGCAGCTGGGCAACATAACACGCCGACGAAGAGCGTCACGGTCGACGCGACATCTGCGCAAGCATCCTCGGGTTTGAGCGGACTGGCGTTGTTGGCCGGTGCCGCGAATCAACCTCCCAATCAGAGAAATTCGATGGAAACCTTCTACACGTATCAAACGCAGCCGGCAAACCACCAGCCGGTCGTGGCGTCGAATCCCGCTCCTCGGAAGGTTCACATCGGATTACCTTACCAAGATCACAATTATGGCGCCCCTCCGCCGCCGACACCACCGGCTTCCCCGCCGCCGTCGTATCTTCCTTTCGAGGAAGTGCGCGCGGCACCTCCTCACCAGCATGCGAGTGCGAACCACGTAACTCAGACAGTCCAGATCCAACATCATAACCATCATCATCATCATCAAGCCCATTCAAGTGCAACTCATCACCCGAACACGAATAATAATCGAGCGGCGGGTCGACCCCCAACGATGACAACGACCCTGCCCCCCTCAACACACTATCAAACGTCTACGTCAACGAACCATCTTCTCCATCATCAGTTTCATCCTAACGTACAACATCATATGAAAAACAATACCGTCGTTGCCCATGGCGGTCCGTCGGGGCTCGGACACCTCCACAGCTCTCCGGAGCGACCCGGTCTACATCATAACTTCAACTCCGGTCTCACGAGAGAGGAGAAGGGTCTTTTGCGACAGCAGAAGAAACGCCGTCGGAAAGAGAATAACGTCCACAACGCTGAGCAGTCGACGGAAAAAGGCCGAGCCTTCGACGATGCCTTCTCCAAGCGCAGCGATAACTGGTCCGAAGGCGACGAGAGCATCACTCGATGCGTTTGGTGAGTTTTCGGAACGTTTTTTTCCTTCTCCTTAGATCCAGAAGCGAATCGCCTTACCACATTATCGTATCGCTTTGGGTTGACACCGGGCTAAACCTCCCGAATCTGTTTCAGTGGCTTCAACCACGACGACGAGTACATGATCTGCTGTGATGGCTGCGGCGTTTGGCAGCACGTCGAATGCATGGGACTGGATAAGAACAACATTCCGGATTCGTACTTCTGTGAAAAGTGCAAGCCGCGTCGGGTGGACAAGACCCGAGCTAAGTCTCTCCAAATGCGGAAGAAAGACAAACTCTCTCCGCTCCGGAACTCCGCTGGCGGCGGCGCCTCTGAGCCCGGCTCGGTCCATATGAAGAAGTCCGAAGATCACGGGTGAGTCGGGGATATTTCCAGCCCCGGAGAATTCTGTTCATTATCATCCGGATCGTGGCGGGGCGACGATCACAAGATCCATTCTTCTTCCACAGATTCGATAACATCGATATCGATAATAATAACATGTCATTGAATTGTCGAGCGAAACCGGTTCGGCTCATTGAGCTCTTCTAATTCTTCATCATCGTTTCAGACTGAACGGTTTCGTCGACGTAGGGGTTTCCGAAATGGGTATCTCGAACGGTCTCGCCAAAAAACATTTCAACCGACGCTTCCTCAAGAACAAACAGAAGCAGATACTGAAGAATTTCAGGAATCGAAGCACGGTCAAGGGTAAAATGAAGGAGAATAAGGCTCAGCGTGGCATGAAATCCCCGTTGAGTTCTCAGTCGACGTCGGCGATCTCCGGATCTCCCTCGACAACGCCAGGCAAGCGACCTGCTCTGAAAAATGGGAAACTGTCCGCGAAACGGAAACTCCTGGCTCAAGACGCGCTCGCCAAACTTCGTAGTGGCAAGAAAACCCAATCGGGAGCATACAGCCGAACAAACCATCTCCGGAGCTCAGCACCAATCAAAAGCGAGATCGATGTCGCCGACGCAGAGGATATGCTGGAAGACGACGACGATGACGATGACGACGACGACGAGCTGTACGAAGAGTCAATTATCAATCAGTACACACCGGAGGTTCAGATCCTCACTCTGCGAGGGAACTCGGCCGCACAAGAAGTGCTGCTCAAGAGAATAATGGCTTTGCATTCGACCAAGTCCTATCGGTGAGCTCCCCCTCCGTATACTTTTGGCAACGACACGTCTTCAGAGCTCCCACGCTCCCGTCCTCCGTCGACGGGCTCGATGCGACCGGTGTTTTCCGAATAATTATCATTTCCATTATTTCGGTGGAAGTCCGAACTAAAATTTCAATTTGCCCTGCAGGTTGTGTGAAGTAAGCCTCGGTGACACGAAAGGTCTTGTCGCCACATCCCATTTCGAGCCGGGCTTCCCCATCGCCGAGATCCGGGGTCGATTCATGATCATGGACCAGTTCAGTGGGAACCGTAAAACCAGTCAACACCATGTGCTCTTCTACTCGCCGACGGGCAAACTCCTGACGGCGAGCTCGGATCGCGAACGCACGGATTCATCAGACGACGAGGAAGACGACGACTTCGAAGAGACGCTATGCGTTGACTCCCGACGTTACGGTAACGAAGCGCGGGCGGTGCGAAGATCCTGTCATCCTAACTCGGAATTGCGTCACGTGGTCCAGAACGGACTTCTACAATTGTGGATCGTGGCGGGTCCTCGAGGTGTTCGGCACGAGGAAGAGATCACGATCGCCTTCGAGCTGCCGCCGGCCTCGGGCTTGGATTGCGCCTGCGGTCGGACATCGAATTGTAAATATCGAGCGTCCAATTGTCGGGGCAAGCTCCCCCCGCAAAATCATCATCAACAATCGCAACAACTGCATCACGCGCAGCAGCAGCAGCAGCAACAACAACAACCTCGAACCCCAAGTCGTCCCAAGAAACTTTCATTAATTGAACGAAAATCGTTGTCAAATCTCCGTTCGTTATCGCCTCCCACGAATCATTCTGTTGCATCGTCACCGATCACCCCGATAACTCACAAGAGCTCCGCGCCATCAACGCTTTTGCCGCCATGCGCGAAGGACTCGAAGGAGTCGCTCCATTCTCCGACTTTCAGCTCAAACTCTGCGACGTTGGTGAGCCCTCCGGCGTCGTCCCCGCTCACGTCGTCGGAGCCTGGAGGAGGAACAACAACGATTGCTGCAGCTACTGCTGCCGTCACCGCCGCCGCTCCGGCGTCCGCTCCTACGCCGTCGGCGTCAGCAGCGGCTTGCCCACCGGCGGCAGGTGGAGCGGCCGCCGTTGCATCGGTAGCGGCAACCGCGGCGCCGACAGCAGCGATCGCACGCGCCGTAGGCTCACCGACATCGGTGGGCGCGATCGCGATGTTTGCGACAAAAATCAAAACCGAGAAAGAAGATCCCGACGACATGATCGAAGTCGACGAGGCCGTGTCGTCGATAGCCCCGCCGGCGGATTCCGCGACGTCGTCCCCGTCGACGAACGCTGTCCCGTCGTCGTCGCCGCCGGTCAAATGTGCCGCGGTCAGGAAACGCAGAACGTCCTCGATGGCGGATGTGAACGTGAAACAGGAGCTTTCCGATGAGCTCGACATCAAAACCGAATTGGCCGAGAGTCAAGACGGAATACACGTCACCACTAGTCACCACCAGCAGCAGGGCGAATCGGCGGAGAAGGTCCGAGAGGACAAAGGGTCCGAGCGTAAGATGACTCGCGAGGAGCGCAAACTCGACGCGATCATGAGGGCGTTCGAGAAAATGGAGCAGAAGCAGAAACGGAAGCAGATGGCCGCCGAACATCGGCATACGCCCGGCAAGGAAACGGCGGATAAACGGCGTTTCAGTGTCGCCAACAACGACGGCTCATCGGACGAGAGGCCGTCGTCGTCGAGCAGCGGTCTGGCCTCGAGCGGCAAGAAGGGCCGCCGCAAAAGCGCATCGAACACTCCAATGAAACGAGGCAGGGCCCGAACTATAAGCGGCTGTTCGGAGGTCAGTCATCATCAGAACTCCAATGATTGCTTCGCTCAGCCAGCCAAGTCAAAGCGCTTGTTGATGCAGGGCTGGCTGCAGGAGAAGCACAACGGGGCTTCGGATCTCTCTGGCGGCGATTCGCCCTCGCATCCGCCCAGCAGCGGTCTCAAGGAAGAGGAAGAGTCCGTGTGTTTTGTCCGAGACAGCCACAGCGTCGGCAACGCGATGGCCCATCTACGGCGATCGAACTCGCTGTCCACGACGGCGGCGGTCACCGGTGCCCAGCAAGGCGCGACCAGCAACTGCGCGTCTGGAGCAGGTTCGGCGAAGAAACGCTGGCTGCGTCAAGCTATGTGTGACGACGGCGACAGCACGCCCGAAGCCCATTCCCCCTCGAACACCGGCAGCGTCAACCACAGTGGGCAACTGGGCTCGAGCGCCAACACCGACGTGCACAGTGCCACCGACGACGACAACACAACGCACGGTGCCGATCTGGTGACCCCGTTGAAGAAACGACGTCTAATGAGAGAGTCGATCGACAGCCCGAGTCCGCTGACCGACTCGCCCCATCTCGACGATCATCACGACGACGATGACGGCGGGAGCAGCGGCGGCGGCAAGGAACCGCTTGTCGATGTGGTTCACGTCAACGAAAAGGACGACTTTGCGGCAACGACGGCGGCGTCTGAAGAACCCCGAGACGGACAAAACGACTGTGATGTCGATGATGATGATGATGATATGGACGTGTCAATGTCACGAACGACGGACAAAACGCTCGATGCGGACAACCAGGACGCTCCGAACGCCGTTCTGGGCCAGTCTACGTCCGTGGAGTCGGCGACCGAGAGCGAAAGTGTCGAGCTCGAGAAACCCGTGGAGAGCTCAGCCTCTTCGACCCCTGTGACGCAAGGGGACGACTCGACCGACGCGCCGGTCACGGCCGAAGGGCCGAAGACCGCAGAGAAATCCTCTGGGAGGAACTCGCTCGTGAAAGAGACCAAATCCCGGAAATCATCAAAAGAGGTCGGTAGCAAGAGACGGTCGTCAGCGGTTTCCGATTCGGAGTCCGAGGAGAGAAGTTCCGCACAGCAACGACAAGAGAATCCCAACCCGGCTGCGACCACCACCGGAGAGGCGAGCCCCGAGGCGATGGAGGAAGAGTCCAAGGAGCCGAGGAGCTCGAAAGGGAAAAACAAGGAGACCGATGTCGCTCATGAAAAGTCCGAAGGCGATCAGCTGAAAGATGTCGCGCCTCAACTCAAGGCGGAGAAGAACTCAGCAGCTGGAGAAGCCAAACCTCAGAGAGAGGACAGCGCCAGCAGCAGCAGTTCCAGTGGCAGCAGCAGCGGCGGTGGCCGGAACAGGAACCCTAAAGACCCGAGGACTCTCAAAGACGAAGTAAAAGCAGCCGCAAAGGTTTCGAGGAGTGACTCGTCAAGCAGCAAATCTTCGAAAGAGAAGTGCTCGTCGAACAAACACACGAGCAAGGATGTGAAATTGCCCAAGGACGAAAAAGAGGCCGCCAGCAGCAGGTCCACGAACTCGCTGAAGGAGTCGAACAGGAAACAGAAGGAGAAAAACGATCACGTTTCTCCTTCGGAGGACATTCTGTGCGACGAGACTGACCCCTTTGCGAGGGCGCTCTTCTTGAAAGGAGCTCCTGCTCGCCATCAGCTCAAGGAGAAAGATCGATCGAGCAGAGACAAGAAAGAAAAACATCGCAAAGACCGCAAGGATCGTTTCCGAGAACTTAGACAGGACAGGAGCTCTGTAGACGAACCTGTTGAGGTCGTGCACCAGAAGCCGAGAGAAAGCACCGATTCGCCAGGCGAATCTGTCAAGACGACCGAGACAGAGGACGAACGGCAGAACTGCACATCGCACATTGTTCAAGAAGCGGCACTCGCGACTGGCTCGGAAACCGCAACAGTGGCCGCAGCAGCAGCAGCGACATCAACAACAACGACAGCCTCACCACCACTCGCGGAGAACGAGATTCTGACCGACGAGGATAAATGCAGGATTTCGACACCCCCTGCTCCTGGTTCGTATTACCTATAAAAGAATTCCATCTCAGTCGGTCGATGCGAAACTTCAACGACATCAATTCTCCCCTTCTATCGGGGACAACCAGTTGATCGTGATGCGGGAACAATCGTTCCATCCCGCCGATCCTAACACAGTGTTCGACTTGACTTTGCAGAAGTGTCTGGAGGTAAAGTAGAGGTTTCGAAGGAATCGATGGAAGACGACGACGATGACGACGATGTGGCGGTGGAAGGCTCAACGACACCGACGCTCGATGAAGTGGACAACGCGCAACCTTCGGCGCCGGAAGCCAAGGGGACATCAGCAACGAATTGTGGAGATGTTCTCACGCGGCTGCCGCCGATCGAGCCTCTTAGGCGGCTCTCGCAGCAGTCCACCGAGAGCGAACCACCGAAAGACCGCAAGAAGAAAGTTAGTTTGTCGGAGTATTTGAAACGGCAACGAAGCGAACCCGCTCCGGGATCGGTACAATCGGCAATCGCTGCGTCCACTCCGAACGCGACGTACAACTACAACGACAGCAGCAGCAAAAGCAACAACGATAACAACAACACGATCGGTCGACCGAAGTTAGGTTTGGGAATGAAGTTGGCTCCTCTGTCGGATGAGCTGCTCGGGAATCTCTCGAAACTTACGGCTTCTTCGCAAAATAACAAAACGACCCCTTCGTCGATAATTTCGCTGAACCGGAGCAAAAGTAGCTCGGAGCCCTCAAATCCGACGATGCACCTGCCGTCCTCTATCATATCGAGTGAGTCACGAAATCTCTGGAGATGAGAAGTCCGGGGAACGAGTCGCGAAATTATTGATACCATCGTGTACTTTCAATCGATCCGGGATAGAAGCGATCGGGAAAATATCCGAGCCGAAAATCTCACGGCAGGCCATTCTTCCTTTCAGGTCTACCTGCCGCTGTAACGGCGCCCCCGATGCAGCTGTTGACGACGTCTAACCTTCTCGGCGGACCGAGCGGTTCGTCAACGCTGCTCAAGTCGGCGCTGTTCCCGGACACTCCCGAGAGGGAACGAGACATTGAATCCTCTCTGCTGGACTCACCTCAAAGCCGCCGTGAACCACTCAGTCAGAGGTTGCGACGCGAGTTTGGCCTCTGTGCAAATGACTCGAGCGATCTGTCGAATCCGTCTGCGTCGGCGTCAATCGCAGTTCCGACGGCTTATCCTTCTGGAAGTTTTCCAACGGCAACGGTGCAGACCCCCAACGGACCTCAGCAGGTTTTCTACGTGCCCCAAGCCTCAAATAGCGTCGTGACTCAGCGTGGCGGTAAATCCGCGCTAGGCTCCCTCGGCACCGTAGGTCCATCAGCGATTGCTGTTGTGGGGAGCCAACGGGCTTATATGGGCAACGGACCACACCACGGTAAAGCCTCGAACGTGGGCCCGCCGCGTCCGAGGGCCAACAACGGCGGCTCCGGAGCAGGTTACAAGCCGGGTTTCTATTGAGCGGACAGCGTCTGTAGCTTCTACGTAGACCATCATTCGAGGCAGACCGTCCCCGAGTCGTGCCGCTCTAACGCCGCGCCGTCAACTTGTGAAAAGTCATCGGTTGTGGATCAACGACGCCACGGACTGTCAAAGTAGGTGACATCACCTGAGCTAATGCAAGCGTCCTCGAGAGGTTCCGAACGTGGCTTCAGTATTGCATCCATCCACCCCCTCGGATTCTTTGCTGTGTCCTTGAGGGTCAAGAACACCCGGAAGACCCCATGTTCACACCGGGGGAAGAGAAGACTTTCATTGACTAGAAATGGAATTTATCCGTCGATGATGACATCCGATTTCGAGGTGGACGAATTCTCGACGCAAGGCTGCCACAGGCAATAGACACCTCCAACTGCAGACGATATCGCGGACAAGCAAACAAACATGCGTAAGATCATGAACAGTGTAAATACGGTGTACATTGCGACGAGATTGCAGAGTTTGTGGTCAGTGTCACTACTGTCTGCTTGGCCATGGATTCACCTCGGTTTCTCCGCAGGCGACAACTGATGTGTTTTTGTACATATATAGTCGACGACGACGATGACGACGAGAGGGGATGAGCTCATCATGATCCGGTGAATGATACTTCGCTCCCAAAAACTTCCCCTCATCTTGTCAGAACATTGTCAAAGCCGAGAGGCAAACAGAGCGGGTAGTCGTAGAGCGTATTATCCTAGCATATACCCGACATTATTAATAATATTATTAATATTATTATTATTCTGAGAAGCAACTCTGATTTGTCAGACGACCAGCCGGGAGAAAGCTGGCTGAACACAACACACAGAAGACGACAAGCATGCTACAAACAGATCCACGAACCGAACGCGAGCCAGTCCCTCTTGTCCGTACTAGACGCGTTTCGGAAAGCTCGACGAGAGGCGATAAGTTGGGAGTTCATGTATATAGTTTGTACATACGAACACAGTACAGATTTCTATATAAATATATAAATATTATATATACATATATACATATATATGGATCATTGCGATGAGTATATATATATATGATGATGTAAGATGATGGTGATGATGATGCTGTCGGCAAAGGGCGAATGTTCGCAGTTTCCCTTGGCCGGAAGGGCGGAAGCCCGCTTCGCGAGAGGCTAAGCGTGTCGAAAAACGAGGAACTTGCGTGCGGACGGGTGAATGGGTCGATTGGTCCGTCGATTCATCCATCGATCAGCTGTCGACGACGGTCCGACCACCCGTCATACATATACATAGACTAATGTCCCGTCGGACGCATGCATCGATGCGTAAGCCTCTCTCATGCATGGCTTTGGTTCGATTTTGAATCGGACCCTACACAACGTACACGAAATCGCTCTTTAAATATTGAAGCTGTACAGATCCAATCAACACGTGGTCCTTTGGCCTTTGCCTTGCCAAGTTCGACAGCAAACGAGGAAACATTTAGGTAATAGTAATCTGATTTGCCGCCGGGCAATTCCTTCGACACGTAGCTTCAGAGAAACGCCATCACTCTCGGGCTTGAGGTCCCACGGAGCGGTTTCGGAGCGGCGATTGCCACGGCGGTTCGCAACTGTCTAAAATCATACTGGTGATTCTGATATTTCTACTTCATCTGCGTAGCTGTACTACTACTGCTATAACTACTACAACCACTACTACTACCGACAGATAATCGCTATCTTCAATTTGAGTTTCGGCTCCCGGAGCGTATTTCCCGTGAAAAAAGGGTCTGTAATCGTGAACCATTCGGACAGCGGGTCCCCACCGGCGGGCGAGACAGACAGCAAGACGAAAATACGAGACCACAATCATTCAGCCCAACGATGACTCTGACCCCGTGAAATTAGACACCACAAGACGGCCGTGAATCCTTCCAAACACCAATTCGACCCGGTACGAAATCCAGATGTACGGTGACCCTATTCCGACACTCGAAGCGACCCATACCCTCCCACTTTAGCAGTAGCCATCTGTATAACATCTGCTCCGTGAAATTATTGACGACGAACTCGAGAATCACGAAGACGCTATCGTTGAGAACCCCATCGCCAACTTCAGCATTGCTCCTCAAAAAGCCAATCACGACGTGAAGCGCTCTCGGAACTCGTACATCCTGAACAAGTTCTCTAGAACATGCAAATCATCGAGCTCGTTGTCCAGCTTGGACTGGATTCATTGACGTAGGACACGAATCCTTCAGGAGGCGAATGCGATACTTTCATTTCTGGATTATTCAACACCGTTTCATTTTGAGTTCGCTCAGCACCGAGGCCGTAGCTGCTAGACGGGAAAGAATCCGAGCAAGAAACTTTCAAGTATACATTCTCGCAGCTAACATTCATTATAAAATCAATGCTATTATTATTATCTATATCATCTTTGTGTATACAACTGTTGACTTTTGAGTTCGGCGAAATACTCTGGCGATCGTGTCATCGGAAACCCGATACCTTTCGGCTCCGAGCCGATAATGGAACGGATCTCCGACTCCACATTGCCGACGACCGTCAACATCGAGATGTCTGAGGACGGTCCTCCCGACTTGCTGCTGTTTAATCTGCTGTCAACATGCAATAGATTGATCTCGCTGCCGTTTGAATGCAAGCACCCGCTACACAGACACACAGAGAGAAGGCTCGTAGATGAACATCCGCAAATATCAGAATATGAAGTCGCTTGTATTTTTTTCCGATTCGTTTTGTCCCGTAGCCTGGACAAGCCGAGTTCTTCCGAACCACGAAATGTTGCCCGCTACTCGGAGCAATAACAAATGCTGGAAATTCGATCTATGCCGCGAAGCTTCCGAGAGCGCCGAGACCGAGTGAACTTGGCTATCCCGTCGACAAGGCGGCATCGGTTGGCAGGGGTGTGGGAAAAGGGGAAATCGTTAATGAAATAATGACAATGCCGGGTTGCTTAGTACGCCAGGCGATACGATGGATGTGCAGATTTTTATTAACGAAACCTGGAAGTCGAAACGGGAGACCCAACTGATGGTCTGTCTTAGAAGACATTGCAGCATAACCCACATTACTCCACTCTGTTGTTGTTCATTAAAGAAGAAAAACAGTGAAACGAATAAAAACCAAAAGAAGAGATGGCGTTTTAGGACGAATTTAGCCTTTTCAATTCTACGAATTCCTGGAAGGATGCCAATCGGGGACCGCAGCATGCGAGTGGCGGCTCCGTCAGCGAGAACCTACGGCTCTCCGTTCGTATGCTCCAATCGGGAACGAGAGCTTCAAGATGATGCAGAGAGCCTCTTCCTAGTACGATCAGTTGCTAGGGTATGGGATTTTCAGGCCTCCAGCGTGTGTGTCGCATTCCACCGACTAGCACGTAGGATTCTGAAATATTTTCATTGATCTCAGAGGTCGGAACTGTCCATGACATACTTCGGACCGCCATCATCATCGTAATTCCCAAGTGGCCGTCTCCTCGCAGTAGTAGATCCAGGGAAGCTCGAGGATACCGACCTACATTGTGGAGATCAGGCTCATTTCTTTCCGTCTGGAGACCTGTGTTCATGCTCGAGGAGCTCTCCAGCTAACTCAATTTCAGGGTTCGGACGTTGTCAGAACGGTATACAAAATCTCCGACGTACAGGGTCGAGCCAAATTTTGAGACCTGGCGATTCCGCCCAGCTATGAACGAGTTTTTTGTTCAGGGAAACAGAGGTCGTAAATACAAATATATCTTTATTCTTTGTAAAAATATGATGATACCGGATATCGAAGATTTAAGTGCAAAACACGAACATTCCTACCCTTTTGCCCCTTCCCTCGTCGCTGATTAAGCCCGGGTTTCCCCAGCCCCCCACTAATCGCGAAATTCCGAAATCCCCGACGCGTCGATCCACTCGAGCTCGGAAGCGACTCCCGAGTCGTATTTCCTCAAAGGCATACAGCGTCTTTCATTAGTCATGACGCTCGTCATGCCACTATGAACGAAGCTCTCAATATTCTCCACGATCAGCTTCGTCGATTGATTGATGAACATCTCAACTCTACGGGCTCCGAGCCAGTTGAAGAGCGATGAGGTACCAGAGAAATCCACCACTTTAGGAGCTGACACGTCGCGGACTCGGAAATTCCTCAGAGTCATACTGGTCAGATTCCCGAGCTGCAAAACGATTCGGCGTCATGAAACAGTCGCTGGACTGAACGCGATCCCAGCGGCATCATGGAACGCCCTGAGAAGAATTTGCGGTGACCGCTCTAGTCGAAAGGAGCTTCGACTTACAGTTGCGTGGATGTCCATGGTGAGACTGGGGAGCTTCAGACCGATTTTCCCGTTCAGGTTCAGCCAACTCTGGTAATCGTAGTATGCCCTCACAACGATGTCGTTTAAGGCGAGGCTAGTCTTGAGGTGCAGTTCCCCGAGGGCATCAACATTGATTGTAGCGTCCCCGACTCGTTTCAGATTCAGGAGATTCTCTGCCGTTATCTGAAAACGGCAAAACGAGGAATATCAGCGAGGCTCACCGGACGCTCGTCTCAGCTGTATCGGCCGGAGAAAGCAATGGGAACCTCGCTCAAACTTACATTGGACATCTTTATGCTATCTTGGACTTGGAAACTTCCTTTGTAGCTCGTCGTGTTCAACGAATCCACCAAGAACGGACTCACTCGAAGATGAGAAACGATGGCATCGACGAACTCGTTGCCCGATTTGGCGCTCGTGTAGCTGAAGAGCCCAATGAAGAACAGCGGTTCGACCTGGAATTCGAGAGCATCCTCTTCGGAGAATTGTCTTTCACCTCGTTCGAGCACGAGTCCCGGACACAGAAACTCACCAACATCATGCGCGGATCGTCGGAACAACTATCGACAGAAGTGAAGAATCCCCAGCGATATCCGAGCTTTTATACGGGAAGTGCTTTACATGATTTGCCGCTATAACCATGTGAGGGTCAAGGTAATGGCACGACCTTGCTCTTGTTTCCCGTTCGTATCTCAATCTATCGGAGCGCGTGTCCATCGCTATCAGTGATAGAATTATTCGACGACCTAGGAAACCTGTAAGGTCAACTCCAAAATGCAGGCGATGCTACCACTATCTTCACGGTCGATCCGGCAGGAACGAGACCGCAGCCTGCGCCGTCGGGTCTTGCGCCGGGGACAGCACCGCTGCTTCTACCGTTCGAGGGATTGTGGCTTATTCTGTTCCAGATTCCCCGTGCGAGCGTCTCTCGACGAAGAATTCTCTGGCGAGATGGCCTCATGCTCGGGAGGCATAGGGCTGATGAATCCAGGGAGGAATAGGCCGATCGGTTCCACGATCCGTCTGAGATCGCGTCGTGAGCCTCATCTGGAAATCATCTGTGCGGTCCCAGAGTGCCTTAAAGTCTCGCGACGCGACGAATATGGAGCGGGAGCACCTTCATGCTCGCCGGCTCCGATCAGAAGAATTGCCCGTGGAGTTTTCATGCAAGGTCTTTATTTTGATTTATTCAATATGAGTTCACGTCGGTCTCGACGGCGTCTCTCAAAGAAGTACGCGTCGCAGTCCTCGTTCGAGGCTCAAGTCCTCTTAAGAAACCAACACTCCGACTCTGTGACAGCACAGTAAGGTACTAGACAAATATGGTCGATTGCAATTAACGAATGAACCCTGAGCTGGCGTCCGAAGGTTCGTTCGGGACTTCGTCTACGAATCCGGTCCTCAGGCTATTGTTTCTCTTCGTGAAGAGTACCTACGAGGATGAGGCGTGAGAGTACGCTACTCTCGAAGTAGATACCTCGTTTGCGTACGCGATCGAGTCTAGACAACAATCCCGATTCGCCGATGCTACTTTGATTGTGAATTAAGGCCGCGGTCTTCATTCTTGTTTGTTAACTAGGTCCATCGTGCTCTCCGATAGACGTCCCCAGCCCCGTACAGAGAGAGCTTTCAAAGCTCTGCGGAGCTGATCTTTCTGGGCGTCTTCCAGATCGTCCCGACGCCACATGTCCAACATGTCTCCTTTCAACTGGATGACGCGATTCTCCATGGGAGAACCTTCCGCGATTTTTGGTATTAGATTCGCCAACAATGTCAGACAGCGCTGTGAAATCGGAGGTTCGGATCGAATCAAATCGAAGAAATCGTCCCGTAGATCGGCCTTGACAAGGTGTTCCGCCCCTTCTTCTTCACAAGAAATATTAACAAGTATCTTCATTGCCTGCAGAGACTCATCTTTGGCGGCACATACTGCTTTGGATGCGAGAGATCCCGTGTGCTTGAGAATTTCTGGATTGGAGCCAAACTTCACCGTGAGATTTGTCAGGACGTACAACGCCACCAATGAGACCATACTCGTGCCATCCTGGAATGCTAATTTCAGATAATGGGGGATTTCATCGAAAAATTCGGCCTGGTTCTCGTTGTTGACGCACAGATTCGACGTCGCTGTCAGCGCTTGCACTTTGATCACGTCGTTTTCGTGTCGAGTGAGTTTCTTCACTTGGTTCAGGACCCCTTTCTCACGGAATTGGTCCTGGTTTGGTGTGAAAGCTGCACAATTACTCAGGATGCCCAATGTCTCGCATAAGAGACTCTCGTCGTCGGTTGTGAGGAGGAAGCCGAGACAATCGACTTCGTCTCCGTCGATGAGACGAGCTCCGTTGTACTTCAGATCTTCGACAAGCTCGGTCAACTGATCGGTTTGCTCCTCAATCGGATGGGACATATCAAGACATTCGTCCACTAGAGGAAGGGGGGGAGTGGGGGACTGCGAGAGATTGCGTGCGATTTCCAGCGATTCCCTCACGGACATCGGCGCCGGCGACGTACATGTTGGCGATTGGTGCAGGCTCGTGTGTTTCGTCGAGCTCCCGTTTTGCTTCAGAGGTGTAGTGGATCTTAGCCGAGAGGAACGCACCGCTCGCTGACCCTCAGCCGGGCCTGTTCCTGGTGAGCGAGTGATGTAAGTGTCGAGCAGGTTGTACACTACGTAAATGGATCCTGCTCCGACTGCGGCTATGACAGCCGCCCGCTTCAGGCCCTCATTCGCTGAGAGCAAATTCGTCCACTCCATGATCAACTCAGACGCGTTCCGACAGTCTGCGATGCGCTCATCGAACGCGCGAGAACGTCACGCGGAGAGAAAGTCACAACACCAACGATGACGAATCAGTCGGTCGCTCAGTAATCCTCCATCGAACGGTAAGATTCACGAGTAAACGAAGAAACTCATCTCCGGTATTCGTCAGAGCGAGGCTTTATCGCAAGGACAGAGTTAAACGATAGCTGACCGGAATACGATGAGCTATTTTGAAGCGCGTGAGGTCCCTGTCTATACCGCGCACCTGCAGGGTCATTGGTGACCTCCAGGAGGAAGTGTTCTTTCCAGGGGAGCGTGAAATCCTGCGGAACCGATCAGAGTCATCCGCGGGATGCGGTTGGAGATTCCGCGAGATGCTCCTGTGATCCACTAGTATTTCGGTCAGCTGACGCACTTCTGCGCGTGTTTCTCCCACAACAAAACCGCGGAGAGCGGCTCGTAGTGTGCCATCAGGCTCGGCATCGTCTGCGAGAGCAGCGCGATCAGGCGGCGGGCTCAGGACAAGCTCTCCTTCCGAGTTTTAGTAAAAGAACGGAAGCGGCGCTCACCACTCGGCTTGACTGATCTAGAATTCGAAGCAGAGGAGAACACGCGCTCCAATCCCCCGGTTGCCAGGAGTACCCCTCTCAGGGAAGTTATCCGCTCGTTTCTTCGGAGCGGCAGCCTTCCTTTGAGGATTGTCAGGCTGTGATCCTGTGCAGAGCTTCGGGCATGCGATTGATCAGAAAGCTCAGCAGTGTGTATGGGAGTCTTTCGCGCACCGGCAAGCTTTTCGTGTGCAGTGATGCCAAGACAACTCGACCAGATGCGCGCAAACTTCTGGATGGTACGACGAGTCTCGACTCCGACTCCGGAATCGGAAACGATCAATTTCTCACCAATGCGTACAATGTGGACTCCGACACTCTAAAACGATTGGAACGGAGCGTTCGAAACCGCGATATCATTAGCCCGCTGAGTACCACAGTCATTCTTTTCCCAGGACAGGTGAGTTTTTTGGGACGGTCAAGACCGGTTACTGTCCGTTCGAGTTTTCATACGCAAGCTCATGGATTAAGCAGCCTTCTCCTCCCAGGGATCTCAATACGCCGGCATGGCTAAAAACTTGGGAGGGGTGCCGAACGTCAAAGAAATGTTCGAGTATGCTTCGAGCGTGATGAACTACGATCTATTGAAACTGTGCAACGAGGGTCCAGGGGACGAACTGAACATGACGATAAACTGCCAAGCCGCAGTCTTGGTAACGTCGCTCGCTGCTCTTGAGAAATTGAAGTACGATAATCCATATGCAGTCGACCGCTGCGTGGTTACAGCGGGCTTCAGCGTGGGAGAATATTCGGCGCTCGTTTTTTCTGGAGCCCTGTCCTTCGAAGAAGGTGAAGATCGGAGCTCGGCTCGACAATTCATTGATTGTTCTCTCAAGATTTCCCGCCGAAGGACTGGGAAAAGGACTCCAGGAAGGCCTTCTAATCATTTCGAATTCTTACAGCGGTTCAGGTTGTCAAAGTTCGCGGCGAAGCGATGCAATCCGTTTCCGAGGAGCGAGAATCAGGACTTCTGACTGTTTTCACTGGCCCCGATGCGAATATAAGATATTCCATGAAACTAGCACGAGAATGGTGCATAGAGAAGGAAGGCATACCGGAGCCTGTATGCGAAATCTCAAATTTTCTGTCACCGGATTGCAAAGTAATCGGTGGGGACCTGAAAGTTAGTATCCCTCTCTGTTCCTTCTGACCGGTGCCGCCCCTCGAGATTCTGGCGGAATGTGCGGGAGAACACCCCCTGATTCACGTGATTTTTCCAGGCTCTGGAATTCTTGGAGAGAAATGGTCGTGCCTGCGGTATCAAGAGGTCGAAACGTGTGCGAGTATCGGGAGCTTTCCATACGAGTCTCATGAAACCTGCGAGGAATGTTTTGAAAAAGATTCTGGAGCAGGTAGAAGTGAGAGAACCGGCGATTGAGGTAATGTCGCCGGCGGCCCAGGGAGTTACACATATGAGTTTTGATGGTTATCCGTCAGAGCCGCGAATGTTCTCAGCTTCGGAACGAGGTACCTAAGCTCGATTCGATCCAATTGCAGGTCATCTCAAACGTCTCGGCTCGAGCTCATCGCTCAAGGGATGGTATTCGGAAAGCCCTTCTCGAGCATATCTGCTCTCCTGTTCAATGGGAGCAGACCATGCACCACATATACACAAGGGATCGAACAGAAGAGTATCCGCAGACGTACGAAGTAGGCCCCGGGAAAACCCTGCGACCCCTCTTGAGAGCGTTAAATAACAGAGCATACAGCCAATCTCATCAAGTTCAATTATGATTGTGCGTCCGGGAAAAGAAAGGTCTCGTGATTGCATCGACAATAAAGCCCGATTTTTCAAGCTCGGGGCTCGCTCAATGTCCTCCTCAAGCGCTCCTTCGGACGTATCCGGGGGCGTATTTCTCGGAATCGATATCTGCGCATTCGGGAGACCCTTGGGAAGGACAAGACGATTGAATGTAGAAAAAAGTATATATTCATCGTAATAGTATATCGCAGCCACACAATGGAATCAGTTGCTTCCTCACAATCAATCTGCACATCCATACAGTCCGCACTCATTTAGTTTCCGGCTGGGCAACCATCGCTTTCAGCAGAAGACTTGTCAGATTCTCGATCTTTTTCACATCTTGTGCGATTTCGGTCACGTACTGGTACGTCGTACTGTCATCTGTGATTTTGACGTGTAGCCGGCCATCCTTGTGACGATTCTTCAGGATGAAGCGACATCGGTCCGGATTGTTCAGGTATAGTCGTTCGGCCGCTCGGGAGAATTCGTCCCAGGACGCGATTAGAACCATCTTCAAACTGTCTGCAGAAGAATTTCGATTTTAATCCACCGCGAAAAATCAGAAACTCATCGGAGAACCTGAAATTCCCGGCCGTCGGATCCGTGCTACTGGTCGGCGGCTGAGACTTCCGAAAATTCTGACTAATGCGCGAGGCGGAACCTCAGCGCGGTTTGACGTGCTTCAGGGTCTTGCGTGGTCTGAGAGTGTTTCGAAAACGCCGGAATATCGTCGCGCTGTTTCAGAACGGCTCTTGGAAGTAAGAGAGCATAGAGAAGATTTCACACAACACGCTCACACGCCACCATACGGACTGACGACTCGAACTGTGTTCCGTCGTAGTTCCTTGCAAAAGGTCGCTGAGACCTCAACTCACCAGAATCTATTCACTGATGATTGTGGATCAGTTGGAGCCTCCGAACGAAAACTTTTCCCGGTCGACGAAGGTCTCTGGCTTTCAGTTTGCATTCGTTCCACTCGGGGTTCCACATAAGACGGATGTGACGTTCTTTGTTTACATCGCGGCCGGCACTCGGTAGGATTTCGAATCGGGAACGCTCAAGCTCGCCCGTCTTTCGCAGCTGTTCTTGGGCGCTCGTACGAGCACGAGGCAGGTGTCGTCCACACATGGTGGCTGTTCTGAATCTTGAGCTGGAACAATGGCTTCGGAAAGACGAACGAAAGTAAAACATTTGGTGGTGGATGCAAATGCCTTCATCCGGAATGTCAACCTCCAGGTAAATGAATCTCGCAATCATCCTACCTCACTATCTACAACTGAATCTTCCTGTCCCTTCTCCAGGACCGAGTTCATGAGACTGCTATATTATTTGAGGGGCTAGATATCCCTACTTGAATTCAGCTCCCGTTTACCGACTCCGCAGGAGATCGGTGAGAACATCTATTCTTTGCCCAATGTCGTCGAAGAAATCCGGGACTCAGCGACGCGACAACGTCTTCAAGTTCTACCGTACAAGTTGCGCTTGGATCGAACGCCGACCACAGAGAGCCTCTGTGTAAGTCCTGGTTTTCCGGCGTTCCCGCACGCTGCGTGGCTGTAGTGATAAAGTTTTGAGCAAGGATGACAATGCTGATCGAGGACGTGAACTCGACTATTGGGACCCTCTTCGGCGAGCCGGACACTCGGAATTTATGAAACTTCATCATGTTGTTCTAGGCTGTGACAGACTTCTCGAAGAAGACTGGTGACTATCCGTCCCTGTCGGCAACCGATCTCTCTATCCTGGCATTAACTCATTTCCTCGAAAGAGAAGTTCATGGCAACGTCGACCATCTCAGTGTTACACCTAAACAGAACGCTCCCTTGATAAATCCCAAGAGAAGTGGCGAGCTCACGCTCATCGGCGGGGTTCGGATGCCTGTTGTCTCGAACGGGAGCGAGCTCGACAAGTTCGTGGGTAAGAATACGGTAGCTAATGGATTCCGTGTCCCCTCTCAACTGTCATTCGACGTATTCTTGGTCAGCCTCTTGATAACCGCGAATCGATCGTTTCGCCCCCAGATCGCTCAGAGGACGTGCCCGAGACGGAGGATGCTCGTAGAGAGGCGGAAGAGGAATGCCTGCTGAAACGCATTGAGAATGTCGATATTGAAGACAGTGGTGCAGAAATGGAAAACAGCTCAGATGCCGAAGTGGACAGTGGGGAGGAAGAGGAACATGACGACGAGGGATGGATCACAACAGACAACATCCAAGATGTACGTTGTACGTAAAATCTCCTCACGTGAGGAGATTTTATTTATCGAATGTGGACCGTTTTGGATCATTCACAGAGCTTCATGCTTCCTTTCAGATTAAGAGAACCATGGGTTTCGGTGGGATAACGAGTCAGGATGAGGATATGCCATTGGTGGCGTGCATCACTTCTGACTTCTCCATGCAGAACGTCTTGATTCAGATGGGGTTGAAATGTCTCTCTATGGATGGAATGTGTATCCGCCGGGCGCAGACTTACATTCTCCGCTGCTTCGCTTGCTTCCAACGTACATCTGAAATGACTAGAATCTTCTGCAAGTCCTGTGGGAACAAAGGGACCCTGAAGAAAGTTGCCGTCGAGATCGACGAGAACGGAGAAATGAAGATGTTCATCAACTTCAAGAAACCCATAAATCAGAGAGGATTACGATACAGTATTCCGTTGTTCAGAGGCGGGAAGCACTCGAATAATCCGGTTCTCAACGAATATCAGCCCAGGCCGCAGAATAAACTCCCGAAGAAAGCTCTGAGGAAATTGAATGCCCTAGATCCGGATTACGCGGCTCAAGACAGCCCGTTCTCGGCCAAGGATGTTCAGAGCAGGGCAGCTATGCTCGATGTCCGTCATATCGGTGCTGTGAAGCCAGGTCTGGACAGAGATCCCTACATGAACCGAGTTAGAACCGGGAACAAGAAGAAAAAGAATAGACTCTGAGTCCGACTCCGTTGATTGTCAAGTGTACATACAGCAGTTCAGGCGTTGACTATAAATGAGTTTGATGCTTCGATACGCCTCTTTTCTTGCCCGAAACGATGCCGCGCATCATGAGATCCCTGACGTATGTGGATTCCCGGAGTCCGCCTGAGATTCCCAGATCCAGATGTAACTCCGGCTTCGAGTCTCCACTGAAGGGTCTCCAGAGCTCCCAGCCGACCACCGTGAGATGTCTCTCCCTTTGGTTTGTTCTAGCTCGGCATCTGATTTGAGGAAAAGCTGCAGGATCGATCCTGCGATTTGATTGTCGAAAAATAGTAAGCCGTTTGAGCGGGATTTTTTCCGTCATCAAAGGAATACATCAATCCCCAGAAACCAGTATGGGTTTATTTACATCAAGTTCATCCTCAACCAGTCCTTATCCACGCACTTATAGAAGATTCGTCCATGGGATACCACCTATCATTACATTCGCACTGAGTCTTGCACCGAGAGATTTCTCGAAGCTTTGGATCAATTGTACACCTTCAGGGGAAGACTAGAGTCACGAACAGGGTTGTACGCTGCCCTCGATGAAAACTCGGAGAATAGCTCCGACAACAAAATTGAACTGGGACTGCGGTAAAGGAAAATTTCTATTTAGAGTAGAATTGAGCGGCATCCTCCAGGTCATTCACGACGGAAAAGCGCCTGGCGGCTGACCGGCAGAGAAGGGAAAAATCGTTCCTTCCTCGGCAAACTCACCTCCGTCTGGACTAAGGAAGGTCTCTGCTCCCTCATGATCTGGAGCAGCTGCTGAGGTCGAACCGCCTGACCCTCCTCGATGAGACCCATCGCGGTTTCCATCATGATAAATACGCCCGTCCGGCCGACGCCGGCACTGCAGTGAACGACCACAGGTGCAATCTGGAAGAGAGAGAGACCCTTCAGACCGGAGCATCGATCATCATGGAGAACTCAATGTATCCTTCACCGCCGGTGTCGTGAATTCCAGCTCTGACTCACCGGCGCTTCAGCTCTGAATTCCCGAACGAGATGAACGAAATCGACGAAATCTTGCGAATCTTGAGGCACACCGTGGTCAGGCCACTTGACATACTGTAAATGTGTGACGTGTCGCTCTTCTCCGGTTTTCTCGTTTTTCACTTCGAACTGCCGTTGGATCCAGGCGTCCTCTTGCGACATGCCAACTTGCTGGATGCTCCATGAGCCGAGTAGGTCCTTCATTTTCGTGCCTTCTTCAGGCCAATATTTGAAGCATTTTATCATGTCACCTTCCTGAAGCGTTGTCAGCATAACAATCTGACGGATCCCTTGTTCGAGGATCAGTTGCCAAAAATCGCTCACGGTCGACGACTTCGGTCCTTGTGTCGCGATGTATCGATACACGGTGTTCGAACCCGTCAAAGTCATCTGGAACGAGGGGAAGGTCAGTCGCTTCGAAGCCGGACTCACATCATATTGGTGTATTGGAGGAGGCGAGGGCTATATGTCTCGGCGGTTATGTACATACGTTAACATGATTGGCGTTGATATAATCAGATTGCCCGTTGAATTCATTCGGCGTGAGCAAAACTCGCGTGGAATCGTCTACGCAAACGAAAGAAGATATTATTTCCGCTCATTCCAGAATCGGGGATGAACCACGATGCGATCTATGTAACCGGTGAAGAATGGCAGAAATCCTTACAGGCAACAATGTCGGAATATCTATTCTTCTCGACGTTCCCCGGAGCTCTGGACGCTGAATGAGTTTGTCGAAGGTCGTATCGTGGCACGCTCGAGTACCAAGCTCCCAATGATCGAGACTGAACGGCTGCTTCCATTTCGACTATCGACGCTTCCAAAGCTCGCGATGAACCTGTGGGGTAGATGAAAGAGCGTTGTGTCGAGGATTGGAACCAGACTATGAAAGACTCACTGATCCTCAAGAAATCTTGCACCAGCGCTTGGATTTCAGAAGAGTGGAGGATATTCAATTCGGTGGCTGATATATTATTATTATATGTCTGTATTCAAGTCCACGAGATTGCTCGCTGGGAGGAGACTCACAGGGCAGTACGCTCACGGAGATCCCATCGTCCTTCACCGTGTCGTGATGGCTGTCACCGCGGAGTAACTGCGCTATCTGGAACAGCAGCCATATATGTATTACGCTCACAACTAGGAATAATCCAAATCTCATTTCAGCTCTCCTTGAAATAATTCCCGGAGTCACCGATCTATCTAGAGCAAGCGGACGATGGCGTCATCGGAGTCAATATTTACCTGTGCGTTCTTGAGACCTTGCACATGAACTCCGTTTATGGTCCATGGGTAATCTCCTTTGAAAATTCTGCCCTTGAACGGAGAATCGTCATCCACGCGCTCAATGACTACTGGGATTTCAGCATCGATCCCGCCTGAGATCTCCACACCGATTCTCCTGCGTTGCAATGGAAACGATCCGATCAGTTTATTCAATTTATCGAGTCAATTCGCTCGAGATCTAGTAGAGAATATTCGATGTGATACCCCAGAGAGGTTGGACTAATAGGGCGGAGATGATCTCCTCGCCCTCGAACGCCAAAACTGAGGGAGATTTCACGATCTCGGAGTTCCAACAGTCGTTCGTCGCTTGGGCCATCAATACACACATAGCGCGACCCGAGCTGCCAGCCACATGACCCTCTCAGTAAAAGCTTCGAGTAGAACCACGAAAGGTCAGTCCTAACAATATTAACTCACCTCGGACCGTGGGAGAGCAAACTCACTGAGTGCGAGATGATTGGAGACCGCGAATGTATGGGATGATCTTCACTCGATGCTGAGGGCTGCAACGAAATTATTGTCTTGTGAGGCGGGATCCGTATCACTTGACTTCTGAGAATTGTCGGGTCGGGATCGATTCCGTATACGCCCGCGATTCAGTCTCAGTGCTATATGCGACCACGGTCGCCAACCGTCACTCTCCTCGCTCTTATGCCTCCAACTTAGCCGAGGAGGGCACAGCTGCAACGGTGTACGGCCTGCTCCCCCTAGTGTTCCTCATGTTGTGCTCCCCGGATTTCTGGCCCGGGAAACGAGTGTGCTCCCGCTTCAAGACATGAATCCTGCTCGGATGAGTCCCTTTTCAACGAAGCTCAGGCTCCAAACCGAGATCCCAACATGCATTCGACGCGGGATTTCAAACGAAAACTCCCTTCTGTCGTTATACGTGAAACGCCGTTTCTACATTCGGGAATCCTAGCGGCCTGACAGTTTCTTCGTCAGATGAAGCGGAAAGCTTTCCTTCCAGGAAAGGAAATTATGTCACCGATGGAGATGCTCCGACATATGTAGCTGGTGACATTTCGAAGCACGAAGCCGGCTCACAAGAGACGCCTGACGAATGAATAGAAGTACCTAGCCCTCCCAAAGACAAGATGGAAATTCTGCTGAACAGTACTCGCTCAACGGAGTCTTGGCTGTCGACATTCTTACTGTTGCGAAAAAGCTCAGACTGGCATTTGTTTGGATGTTCCATTCTAGACGACATGTCGAATATCCCAATCTGACTGATCCATCCGATATCCCTACGACGTGAAAGCAAGTTACCGCGCGAACGTTTCGCTTTGTTCTCGGTTTCGGTCTTGGCGGGCGAAAACCCGTCGTCGGTCGTGAACTATCTAGTTCGCCGGGTGGATGAATCCGATGTTGACGTTTTCAGTTATTCCAATCGAGATTTTATCGCTCTTACAAAAGCCGACAACGGCGGTCGATGCATATCAACATTTGACTATTCGGGCATTTGCTGCATTTCCCCTTTCCGAAGGACCCTCAGCATCGCAGAGTCAAGCGTGAGTAGCAGCGAAAGCGCATCCACTCAGCCGAATCGGCTCAAAAAGCAGCCACAAGATGAGGAACCGACACCGCGACTTTCCGATGTATTTAGCAAATTGTCCGCTGTGGGGTCGCCATTCACCTAATCTGGTTGACGCTAACTCTCGGGTCTCAATTTCCGAGCCACCAATAACTTCTCACGTTAACAGGGAGATGTCCCGCCCCTGGCACTTCGGATCAGTCGATTTCGGAATATACGAACGACTCCCTCGGCTGACTCAGCCCATGGCTCGCAAACCACAGAATTTCCGATGATATTTCCTTTTTGGCGGTCAGAAACTCCGACATCACGCAGCTGCTCGGAGTGACTCGGGGTTCTTTGGACTTAACAAAAGAATCGGAGATAGGTGTTTCTGAGCCGCTTTGGATTAAGCGCATCCCGCGGGGATGCTAAACTGAGCTCGCCAAATGGTTCCACGAACGCTCGTCTGTCTAGCTGACGCGCAAAGCCGAATTCATCATAAAACTCGCTCAGGCTCCAAGTTTAACCCAATTCCAATGAACGGTGACTGACCACAGATAAATCAGCGCCGGGCCTGAAGGTTGTCCCGAGGGAGAAGTCCGCAGCTCCGAAAGACGGCGAATGCAGCGAAGTCTACGATGACTTTTCTTCCCCCGCGGCATACGGTAATCCGAGCCCTTTTCTGGGCTATCCCAAATCTGATGCGGACAAATGAGTGAGATCCGACGGGACTCAGAAAATGCGAAGCAACAAAGATCCTCCGACGCTGTAGCGACATGGGTTTTCGATCGGGTGTCTGGAGCATTCTAATGTAACAAGATATCCGTCATGTCGTAACGACGCCATCTAAATCCCGCCTTCCCATCGTCCCACCTTCACTACCGAAATCGCATCTCCGCTCGGTTCCGTAATGAAGCTTTTCCCGCCAATCGTGAGAGCTTGCTGGTCGTGGAATTCTAGAAACCTTTCGAGTTCTCCTCCGACACATCATCTCCGGTAGGACGAACCAGCGAGCAATCTGTCCGAAACAGGATTTGACTTGCAACCAAGGAACCTGAGGAAAGCGAGGCGGCATTACTCCCTCGCAAATTGCGGGAAACTCCTCGGGAGCTCCGGATCTCAAAATCCAATTCGAGCGATTCTTCGCGGGCGAAGATACTCACACATTCCCCCCTTCCGGATTTCCGAGACATCTTGTTCCGCGAGGCGAAAGGCAGTCGCTTAGACGCCTCATTTTCGGGCTGCATTCGTTTAACTGCGTTGTCGCTCGCTTGAGACGGAAGCTCAAACGAGCACAGTGTTTGACTTTTGACTCAACCCGGTTAAGGGAACGCTCGAGGGATAGTGTGAAGAATATGGAGAAATTTCGACGGGAATCTAGACCATGAGCGGACCGCTCCATTCCAATGAAAACCGGAGGAATTTCCAATGATCAATTCGATGCGGGTATCGTCGTCGAATGAATTTCCGACTCGATCGCTTCTAGTCCGTGATCCATGACCAGCTGATCTACTCACCCGGGAGCTCGAGCACCCGCGAACGACGCAGAAGATGCGCGACATGCTCAATTTTCCATACCTGTCTCCGATTATGCTGTTTTTTTTCCGAGCAAATGAGTGTTGCCATCGGGGGTTGTGGCAGAAATCAATGAAATGGGCCTCCGTAACCGTGCTGGACGATCCACGACGTGACCGAGTCATGTTCGCCGTCACAGCTTTCAATTTGCTCCCTCTGGATTCGAATCCGATGGAAAGCGCGTTGGCGCGCATGATGAATCATGGAAACTTTCGCAGAAGTAGACAGTATTGAAGGACGCTCGTGCTAAACGATGACTTAACGCAATACCCCTCCAACCAATCCGTCGTTCGAAGGCTTGTGACTCATTGCAAAGTTCAGACCCTTGATTGTGCAGATTTCGACTCTGGTAAGAGGAGCGAGGCTTGCGACAAGCGTTCAGCGATGTTTACTTCTTCTCTCGCTGACTTCAATGATTGGACGGGACCTCATTCGTTCAGCGGTCGCAGAAGAAAGAAATGTCGAAAATTACTTTCGGTGGCCATTGACAACCGTCAACCCGTGGTCGTCGGCGACAGCATTCAGCGATTCGTCGCACACAATTCAATCTCATTGCTCACTCACAGAACCCGCTTCGGGGGATTCGTTTCCCGCCGAAGCGCACGGAGTAGGGCAGAAAAGCTTCATTTACTTGGAAAGGCCCGTGACGGTCTGTAGTGGCCGTTTTTTTGTGGTTGGCAAAGACGCTCCCCAAGTCCTCGGAATTGGTTGCGGAAGATTAAGGAGAGTCATTCGATGGGCAGGGAAGACAATGGGACCAAAGCAGGCACCTTCGAGTCGATCCCAGCTCGCCTGCGAACCGGGTCCGCCAAACTTCCCGAATCTGCGTCTCGGTCGCGTCGCGTGACTGCCGACGGAATCAGATGCATCTCGATGTCGAGTGGATCGTCCGGATTCCACCGTTCAGTCTTATATCTAGTACTGAGGAACGTTTTCTGTTCCCGCTGGTTTGAATCGACACCGTTTGACTTCAGACGACGGATAGGCACCTTAATTTCGCTCACAGTATTCCATGAAGGTTTAAGCAACGATGGAGAAGTCCATTCCAAGGATTGTGACTTTGATCGTCGCTCTATCTCTGAATCTTCTCGTTCCGGTGCAAACATTCCGTTACTGACCGCTGAGGACATAGTCCAGAAGCGGAAACCAATTTTCGTCCGGAAGGTTTCGGATTGAGCCGGCTCTGTTCGACGTTCGGAATCCTCGCGTGTTTCCTTCGACGGAATCCGTAACGTGACTAGACGCGGTCCCTTGCAGTTGACCCGAGTTTCTGTTCATGGCCAGAGAACGTCATCGGGAATCGCGCCGATCACGGATAACGGGAAAATATATATTCTTTTGACTAGTGATTTTATCATGGGATTTAGGTGGATGTCGTTCCGGCATTCCGGTCGGAAAGTCCGGACGAAAAGAGAGTTCTTCGGCGTGTCAGTCGCACACGTACCGGAAAGAACGTGCACAAGCCGTACTTTTTACGCGGCGATGTCGGACATCGACAATCTTTCTTCCTGCTCGGCCGCTTCCTCGGCTTCGATTGACGGAAAAGTTCGGCAAAGAATCGGTCGCGGAGTACGCGAGCTTGCCTGTACAAGGGAATCGATCTCCCGTCCAGCGCGGTGCGTCAATGCGCTCGATTCATGCGGGTCTGCGATGGTGAAATCGATTCCAGCCCCCAAGAAGATGTCCCCGGTTCTGAACACGCCCGAATGTCATTGCTTTTTTTGAGCATCGGTTCGGGAAGACTGTTCCATTAGAAATGAAGTTTCGCCAAATCAAATTCTGGTTCCCGCCGCCGCGCCGTCAGGATATCCTCGACGAGCAACGAGCGCTTTTCGACGCACCGTGTTCCGCACAAATTCGTTCCCCGAGCAGGATGCTCGCCTCGAACGATGAACAATGAAAAGAAGAGTGGGGGAAAGACAAAACGAAACAAAAGCCGGGAAGAGCCAGCGTAGCGAGCCGGCTTCGACATTGCCATCAAAATCGTCATTAGGATCATTATTATTTCAGGGGCGAGATAGCCAGTGCTTCCCCACTCGGAACCGAAACCGCGAATCCCCGAACCAAAAAAGAAGCCATCCGTGTCGATTGAGCTTTAAACTAAGAGTGCCTTTAACTTCGACAGGGAGGAGATATCGTCTTCGACGCCGAAATTGCCATACTCGAGCATCCGTGGGCTACCAACCTGAAGGATGACCGGCGGTGTCATCAATAGAATGTCGTTCGGATCCCTTGGCACAACGGGTATCGTGGTCGTCAGACTCAAAACGCCAGTGGAGCGATTGCTGCAGAGACTCTGCTTCCGTTTCTTCAACAGTCTGGGAGGCTTAATCGGGGGTTCTTCGGGAGCCTCGCAAAAATTACTCGAATGATCGCAAGCGCTCTGAAGTTTGGGAGAAGACTCCGCACTGACGTCATCCCCTGAGCTCAGACCCGAGTCGGATATCGAAGCCGTCGATAAGCTCGAGCAGCACTCGTCTCCTGATTTGTGCAGGATGGATATTTGCGACCAGCTGCACTGCTTCAACGTGGGAGTCCCGACACACCATGATGACGAATAGACGAAGGCTTTTTGAAGTACTCCAAAAACCGTCCACATTCCAGTTGTTGACCACCAGAAGAGTCGTCGTCGTCATCGTCAGCGGGTTTGAGGACTTTGCTCATGTTGTACCTCTGTTTCACCTTGGTCGTCATTTTGGGCAACTTGAGACGCGCCAACAACGATTCGTACCGTGATCGACTCTGTTCGCTGTCGGGGACAGATGACGTCTGATCCGAGCTCATGCTGTCAACTTTGGAAATTACTCCCGACCACAGATCTGACAATCAACGAACGCTTGTTAGACTGTCCTCTTCGACGGGGAGTCGGAAATCCTCGGAATCCGGGATTTCATCCCGCGACTACAACACTGGCGATGAAGATTCTGGTTTAGAAGCCGCATGCACGGAATCGGCAGGATGACCCGAAAACAATATCCAACTTGAGCTCATTCCGAACTCTCATTCCCAACTCTTCCAGGACAGAGGAGTCGGTGGAATCCTTCGAAGTTTAGGCTTTCAGAACAATCCCAGTATATCACAGAACACAAATCCTATTCCGGACAGCCGACTATGCTGTTCAGAAAGGAGTACGTTTTGCCGAAATTCGGGTCATTCGACTCCGCGGTGCTTCTCACCGGCGCACTTCTCTGCGAACTTGTACCGTTTGCTGGTGGTGGACAGCTAGCGGCTCACGGGGCGTCTCACTCTCTCCCTCGGCCATATCCCTACCGACCGCTGCCGGCGCGGTCGTCGCTGCCACCAGCCGCGGACTTGGCCGGCCACCGACATCCCTGCTGCTGCTGCCGCCGCCTAGGGAACACCGCCCCGGGTATCTGACGTCTGACCCAAAGCTCTAATATCTGATTTTCTGGACTATTCGTATTGTTTCCATGATGAGCTAGCTTCTCCTAATTGGCTCGGAGTTTTCCAGCGCCGAGCTCGTTTACTGCATATCGCCGCTTGTACAGAGCTCGAGGGAAGCATTTTTCGCTGACAAATCACTCAAGTCCGAAAATCCGGTGTGATTCATCCGGTCGTTGATTTTGCGTAGCGGTGGATTCGGAAAATCTGAGTCATGCGGGAAAACCGAGCTTTTCACAACTCCGAGAATTTTCGGAGAAATCGTAAATTGCGTCGTGGGCGCTCTTCCGCAGCTCTCGACTATCAACGGACTACGACATAATCATCGAGTCGAGAACAGAGTGGCCGCTCGCCCGCGAGAAGCCAAGACCGTGGCTAGTGGATTCTTGCGGCGGCGTAGAGCTGTCAGGCCATGAGGCCGAGCTCAATCGCGCCGTACACATATCGTAAAGAGATTCTTTTTGCGCGACATCTTCCAGGCAATCTGGGAGCAGTCCCGTAGAGCCCTCGTAACAAGAGCAGCTGCGTGACGATGCTGATAGGGACATGCAGGATTTCTTCCCACCAGATCATTGCATCAACGACCAGAGCACTCCGCCAATCGCTTCCGAGTGATCGACGGACCGATAATCGTTTGAGAACGAATCAAACAAATGGTTGTCGACAAAGCGGGCTGCTCGTCGTTCGGACAATCCTTAGTGCGTAGATCGCGATCGTCGGCTGGTTGAATGTATATTCAGTCAATGTACGTTTCTGGGTCCAGTTTGAATACATATGCGCATACATAAGCGACAGCCTACTAATAGCCAGGCGATCATCGCTCGCCGTCTTGTCGTCATCGCCGATGCGAACGTGTTCGAAGGTTGTGCGAACGCTCATTTGTTCGTTTGATGATTCTTCAGTAGCAAAATAACGGTATGTAATCAGTTGTGGATTTCTATGAATGAGAGTTCCTCTGTACCCCAATATACTCCGGGACAAACTTCAGACGGGACTCACCAGCCAGTCGTCAAGAAACATCGTACATCTGCTCTCCAGCATTTCGATTGTACGCAGGAGATCGCTGATATCGGCGTCGTCATCCGTTCTAGGCGAAAGTCTCGAAGCGACCCCATCGTCGACGTTCACATAGCTTCCACTCATATCACTTGAGGGGCGATCGGTTCGATTCACATACGAGTTGTCGACGTCTGGACCGCCATCTAAGCCGGTCGCAAAACTTGCGTTCGCGTCACTCAAATTAGAACAACTACCGGCCAAACTCCCGTTCCGATGAACACTCCCGCCTTCGCTGGTTGTCAAATAATTACTCGTGATCTCGTTAAGTGAGCAGCCGTCGGGAGAGCCCGTTCTCAGTCGGGATGGAGCTCGGTTTCCTAAAGTATGCAGTGCACCGGCAAGCTCGTGGAGTTCTAGCTCGGTTTGCGATAGCGCGACATCGGCGAGCTCTGAGAGATCCGGCAGACTATTGGAAGTACTGCTGCCTCCACTGTCGCAGCGACTCCTGGGCGGCACATTCAAGTGTATCGATTCGGAGGGGCTAGACGACCGGTTCGGATCGCTCGGCGGTGGAGCTTCGTCCAGTCTCGTCGGACTCATGCTTGCCCACTGTACTAGCGAGGGATTCTTGTACTCCGGAGCGTCGACGAGCTTCTTTCGAGGCTTGAACTCGTTATTATCCAGCCAGTGGTAGAACTGATCGACGTTGATGGTCGGTATCGGTGGACACGACCGGCTGACTTGTGATTTGCGGTCGTCGACGGGATCCGGTAACGCGATGTGGAAAGTTCTATCGGACTTGCCTGGATAGTAGTATCTTTGCAGAGGCCGTGATCGATCGTCGGAATCGAGCACAACGCTTCGAGGTTCCGGCGAAGGACTCAGGGACGCCCTCAAGTCAGTGAGATCATTGTTGCTGCGCGACTTTGGAGATAATCCTTTTCTCTCTACCCGATTCAGAGACGTAGTACGCGGCAGCGGGTCTTTCGCCTCCGAGTTGCGTCGTTGATTTTCGAATGAACGCTGACGGCACCGCTCGGGCCATAAGGGCTCCGTGGTACCCGTCTCCGCGCACGGAATATTCGGATATACACATTTCTGACGGTCGAGCTCCGGGTAGCCAGGGGGCATGGGTTCTTCATGCATCAGATAGTCGACGAGTTGCGACCTTCGAATCGAAGGGACGATTTCTCAGACCGACCACTTGAATTCCAAACAGCTCTGGTAGGAACACATCTCGAAAGCGCACAGAGGCTTTCGTGGTCGCACTCGGTGGTTCCAATTGATAGCTGGCTCTGAAGAGTGTCACAAGGCTAAAAGACGAAACGAACGTCCATCTAGAAGAACTGAGACACTGCGCTCTACTAGACCACAGAGCTATGGTGGTAAGCGGTGGTCTGGCAACGAGAGGGAGAGCTTCTCTGAGAAGACAGCCTATGGCAGGCTGGGTCTACATCGGAGCTTACTCTTTGAAAGGTCACCAGGTAGTCGAAGACCCACTGACTCACTTGAGGTCTCATAACATTTACTACAAACAAGATTAGAAATGTCGCAATGGCCTTTCAATCACAGTCTCGCTGAGCCTCTCGATTGAGTAATTTCCCGGAGATTTTTTTCGTGATTCCGGGAAAACTCCTCTAGACATTGAGCTCCTTGATGCAGAGGTCTCTAATCGAAATGTATTTCATTAGTGGAGAGATCTCGTACGATACATGGGAAACGGGCACCTCCAAGGTTGCGGTGATTGCGACGAGAATGCAAAGATGTCGACTGAAATCTCACGGTCATTCAACTTGCATTGAAGGGTCGACCTAGGATTTTGACGTCACGAGCTCTGCCGGGAGCATGAGGGCACAAGAGCATGGGGGACCAGACTTTTTGTACACCGAACGTAATACGCGCCCTGCCTCAATTCCCTGCGGTGAAAACTGAGCCTCGAGTGAGCACGGATTTCACCCGACTATTGCTGCGTTAGTTTGAGGTGCATCAGAACGAGGCCCTCAGTTGCACTGCGTTTCGGTCGTGAGCCGAACTCGAGAGAATCGCCTCCGATAGCGCCTGTGTCGTTGTGCGGTCGCTGTGAGAAAGAGTTTCAAGTATTAGAAGTAGACTCCGAACTTTCCGAATCGCGGCTCGGCGGGGACTCATCCATCCTGCTGACGGAATATATAACGTGGTCGCGCTCCGATGCTCCGTTCGCGGCAAGCGGCCCAAAACCATTGAATTTGACTCACGGCGCAGTCAGACCCAGGGAGAATGCCCGCAATGCTCCTCGTCCTCCTTGGATCGTCGCCCGGAGAGATCGGCATTTCCTTGACGGTCGCGTGCATTCTATTTTGCTTCTGTCGATACCGCGGTCACAGATCCCGCGACAAAGTACCTGATCGGAAGTCGGAAAGCTGGAAAACTTGTTCGACTCTCCAAGTCCGAGTTGAGTCTCGCATCATGAACTCCTGAATGGAGGCAATCGATGCTCGACAATTGTTCATCGATGCTCAGGTTTAATGACTCCCGCGGAGAGCTCAGGGGAGACGACCGGGGGCGCTACTTGTCGAGTGATACATCGAAACATTTTCATTCGGTCGGCGGAATCGAGTCCGCTGAAAATCCCGTCCAGAAAGCCGGCGAATTCAATAAATCTTGCTCGAATAATCGCCTTGTAGTGACATCGGAACAAGCGGGTTAAACTAAAACCCCACCATGATGTGCACCGCTCGCCGCTGGCCGCTGCTCGCCTCCTCGAAGCGAAGATCATTAACAGCATCGCTCTCCCTCTCCCGTCGTCGTATACGACGGGTCAGTGTACTTGCCCTCCTGTATCCTGCACAGCTAGACACCCCCACAGTCACGTGCGCTCTCTCTATCGATAAATCAACACGGCTTCCTCCCGCGCTGAAAAAACGCCCATATTGCCGATTCGTCTGTGCAGCTAAATTCCCTCATCACAATGGAATCGTGGACAGTGTCCCAGAAGACGTCATGTCTCTGTCGGACAGGTCGTGAATCGTAACTCGAACCTGTATCCTCTGTGACCAACTGTTGAATATATCCTGCCCATGGCGTGGAGGGCATGGATCTGATCATGCTGAAGTTCTACTCATCATTTTGGAATGCTTCTTGAGGATAATTGCTCCGATCAGACCCACTATGGCTGCAGAGGAATCTAGGGAACGTCCACTGTAAGTTTCTCCAGATGAGCACCAGGGTTCTCTCCCGACTAAGTATTTCAAACTGCCGAGGGGACACCGTGAGTTGGAGCTTGGGCTTGGCTTAGTTGTCATGCTCGCTTTTCGGCGAATCCCGTTGAGCATCCGCGGAGTCCACTGACGGCCACCAGGTCTGGAAGCGGCAGAGTAATCTGATCAATACCGTGTCCCGTGAAACTCGCGGGCTCCTTTACGACCCGAAAGGTGTATTTGTCTGCCACAAACTCGACACCTATCCACAGCGAGTTTTTGACAAGCATTTATCCGGAATCAAGCTAATCGAATGCTTTTAACCATCTTCCAGGACGAGCGTTCCGCTTTCGGATGAAACGAAGCCCGTGCCCAAACGTCTCATTGTCGATGAAGCTGTGTCCGGAGACGACTCGTGCGTGTACCTTGCACCGACAAAGATCCGTGAATTGGATCTACCGCATGGTGGCATCGTCCTTCTCCAGGTGAGAAAAGAGAATGGACGGATTCTATTTTGCTCGAACTGTAAGCAATCCGGATTTCCGCGACGTGCACGTTCCAATTGATTACAGGGCCCAAAACGTCGCAAGACGGTTGCTCGTCTTCTCACGGATGAAAGCTGTCTGGACGAGAAAATTCGTGTGAGCGAGAGCGTCCGGAACAATCTCCGTACACGTATAGGAGGAGAGATCACAATCCAGATCTGTGGTGACATCATAAACGGCAAGAGTATCCGTGTGCTACCGATCGAGGATACCGTCGAAGGTTTCAACGGTAGTCTTCTATACGAATTCCTCTATCCGTATTTCCACTATCCCTACGACCACGCCAAGCCAATCCATGCACAGGATACATTCACTGTCCGGGGTCGAAAGCGCTCCGTCGCATTCAGAGTGATCAGAACCGATCCCACTGATTATTGTATTGTGGACGCCGACACCACCATACTATGCGCGGGTGCCCCGATCAAGCGGGGTGAGGAGATCGTCGGTTACAGCGATATCGGTGGTTGTAGAAAGCAACTGGCGCTCATCAAGGAGATGGTCGAGTTGCCGCTCCGCCGTCCCACGCTATTGAAAAGTTTTGGAGTGAAGTCCTGGTGGAACATTTTGCTGCAAGGACCCCCAGGCGTCGGCAAGACACGCATCGCACGAGCGATCGTACATCAAACCGCAGTATATTCCATTTCGATCAACGGACGAGAAATGGTGTCCGAGCTCGGCGATTGGTCCGGAGCGAGACTGAGCGAAACCTTCCGGAGAGCTTCGAAGAATGCACCCGCCATCATCTTCATCGATGAGATCGATACCCTCGCGCCGAAACGGGACACCCTCGGTGAGGTTGAGAGGAGAATCGTGCCGCAACTCTTGACCCTGATCGACGACCTCAAGTATGCAGGCCAGGTGATGGTCATAGCCGCGACGAGTCGCCCCGAGTCGATCGATCCCGCTGTCCGTAATTTGTTTTCTTTCGGTTGGCAGAGCGATCTCCGTCCGCCCAGAGCGAAGGGTCGGCTCGAGATTCTACGTATTCACACGAAACGCATGAATCTCGCGAATGATGTAGACCTCGAAAAAATAGCTGCGGAAACCCACGGTTTCGTAGGCTCCGATATTTCCGCGTTGTGTTCGGAGGCTGCCTTGCAGCCCATCCGCGAGAGAATGCTGGTCAACTATCTCGAGAACGAGCTGATCGACACGGAGGTATCCATGGAAAATTTCAGCAGGGCCATAGACAAAGTGAAAAAAATGATGAAACGCTGAAGTCGATCGGTGGAATCAAGCCTCAGAGAGAGCGTGATTGCATTCTTGCTCTTTCAAATCGACCGCGTTTCGCGAAATTCTCGCGCGGTCCAACCTTATCTCCTCGTTCATTGACGATCTCTTAGAAGCGATCTCGTGGTTGGCGGTAGCCAACAAAGTTATACACTCATAGTTGTGAATACATATACACGTGACTGGAAACTGACCTGATTTCATGAAGTCTCCAAACGCATGTGATAGTACCTAGCCCTGGAGAGTCCTGAGAGCGTGGTGGTATTGGTTTTGTCTCGACGCATGCATTGAGCGATTGTGACGCGGCTCCGGGTAGAAGCCAGGGGTGATAAACATAGGTTAGCTAGGCCGCGGGGCGTTGGAATAAAATACATTACTGAAAAATAAGTTTGTCCACTTCCTAAGGATTCTTGATAGCCACAGACCATGAGAGTCAGAACCGGTCTGAATTCGTCTATGCGTCAAGCGCTCTCGGAACTCAGAACGGTCTGGTCAGTCAAGTGATTCCAGTGCTAATCCGAGCCCGACCACTAAGTGGCTGCTAGCTAGAACCCGCGCAGCTAATCGCTGATCGGGACGTGGATTCTTGGCTCGATCCTCGGAACGTCTTGATCTGGACTCGGAGTCTGTCGATACTTCATGATCCTGTTCTGAAGAGTTCCATCAGCTTCCGAAGTCCCCTCAAATCCTTCCGGAATCTTTTAGGGGAGGTAACTTGAAGTGAGTCGAACTCTATGGCGGGTCATTCCTGAACTCGACTCCCCGGATACGAGACTTACGCGAACCAAGCCGAGAAAGCGTCGAATCCTTCGGGCTTCATTCCCACTTGACACTAGTCTAATAATCAGGACCCTCGGCACAGAGTGCTCATCGCAGCAGTCTGAATTCCGAAGCTAGATCGTAATGCGCGCTTCGCGAATATCCTTGAGCTCCGCGCAATCCCCACTTGAGTATATCTGCGTTCTTCTCGAAGCGGTGGAGCAGAGCCAGACATGTTGAGCGAGTGATGGGTTGGACGAAGATACAGTCCCGGGGTACAGAGAAAGATCATTGCCTCCCGCGATTCACGATCGACAGGGGTCGGAATTAGCCCTCACCCATCGAGAAATCCGCGTTCAGTGAGCACTAACCAGGCGACGCCATGAGTGATGAAGTATGAGTTTATTGAGGGTTTCACATTACAATGTACTGCATGAGTGGATTCGCTTGCGTGCACATTTTTAGCTTGATAGAAATCTATGTTTTGAGCTGCTAGCGGCAAGTGAAAGCAACTCCCGGCAGGAATATCCTTCCCTGGATGAATATATGCGTAGGAATTGTTTCGCTAGGTGGCACCCGGAGGAGTACACCCGCGCATTGAAAACTCAGACGTGTTTCGATGAATCCGAAGCGGTACAAGACGCGGCACGCTGAGCGTCCTGACGTGACGGGTTGAGGAGAGCCCCTGCCTCAGCCATACGTGTAGGAGCGGCATAACGGCCACTCTTGCTCGCGCTTCTTACACTTCTCAACTAGGAACTCAGTTATCTCCTGAGGGGTACACAGTCTCATCAGAAGCACGGACATTGGTGGCGTATTCCGGTCAGCACGCGGATCATGGTTCGCTAAGGAGTGCTCCTATTTGTTCCTGTCGATGGCTTCGGTGAGTTTATCTGAAGTCAGGGCTCCCATCGAGGTGTCGACCGCTGCATCGTTTTTGAAAAAAATGAATGTCGGCAAAGAAGTGATTTCGTATTCGGTGGCAGCATCTTCGTTCTCGTCCACATCGACCTTGAGGAAAATCACGTCGCTGTACTGTTCCGAGATCCTCTGGAATTTCCACATGAGATTCTTGAGAGGTTTCCTCAACTACAGAACCCGCTCCTGATTCTGAAGCGGGATTCAGAAATAGAGAACGAGCTTGATTGAAGCTGGGCGTGTTTAAGAGATCGAGTGGTGCATGGGAAATCATTTATTATCGATTGACGCCCAAGAATCATTTGCTCGAAGAATGGAGCGAAATTATGCAGCCTTCCGATACGAGCTAGGAATAGATTCCCATTAATTCGACCGATCGTGCATTCATACCCTGCAGAGCATTCAAAATCCTCCTCGTGACAGTTCCCGATAAGAGACCACTGAATAATATCCCGTATACGACTGCGAAGTTCCCCATGCGGAGCGGATTTTGATAACGCACCGCAGACCAACTCGAACAGTCGAATGAGAGTGAGGAGACAAGTCGCGTATCCGCTTGCCACGGATCCATTCCTCCGACATGAGGCATCTGTTGCCCGAGCGTGGATGAACGTGGATCTCGATCTCATGAAGCATATCGCTCGAAAGACTTCAACTCACCTTAAATATAGGTTCGGCCTGTTTGCATGGACCACACCACGTATCGGAAAAGTCGATTACCATGAGTTTGTCACCCGCAGTTCTGATCTTGTCATTGAATTCATCCTGGAAATCACACACACCTAATTTCCTACCGATCTCTCATAAATTTCAGACTCATGAGTTGTGAGCGCCCGGTCAAAGAATCCTTGAGGAAATCGCAGCTCACGCTCACAAAGTAGACTTACTTTCTCGTTGACCAACGTGTACACCATCTCCGAGCTCTACGAGAACTTTACGAGCTCTAGATCGCGATCCAAACGCCAAGTTGCCAGTCGGTGAGGGAAGGAGAGGGTAAAGAGGGACGTGCAGGCCATCGATGGTGAATCGGAGACGATATGAAGCTTCCTAGCGTGAACCCCTCGAGACCTGATGGTCAGCCTAGTGACAAGACATCCTGAAGCAGCCTGATGGGTGTAGCGCAAGAGATGAGGAACACGGTCGCCGAGCTTCTCCCTGATACGGACTTTTGCCCTCACATTTTCCCAGTTTTCGTCGTCGCAGATTTACCTGTTCTAGGGTCCGAGGGAACGGGGTGCTATTTGTACGCCTCAACGGCTTCGTGCGACTTATCATAAGTCATGAATCCATTCAGGCGCTGCAGGACTTGACCCCTGAGACAAGGGTCGAACACCCAAATGTGATCGAAAATATTTGTGCCATGTGGATATATTGAGATACTTCCGCGATTCTGCTATCGCGATATCTGAGAGTTCTCTCGCTCAGAGCCTGCTCTCGATCACCTGCTCATTTTGCCTTGGAAGAATCGGACTTAGTACTTTCATGCCTCCTCTGGGGGTGTATTGACTCACCCGCGTATGAAGAGGAAAGTCGGCAGATTCGATATGTCATATTCTGCCGCCGCTTCGTCATTATCGTCGACATCAACTTTGAGAAACATGACCTCATTCGAGTACTTATCCGCCAAGCGCTAAAATATTCCATCTTCATCAGAATGAGAATGTTGACTGATTTGATTCGCGCAGTTTCTCTAGAATTCGATCCGGAGCTCAGGTCCCCCTCTGTCACACCTTGAAGGTCGGCTCGCAATCCTTGCGGGGACCGCACCACACCGCAGCCAGGAACTACTTCTATTATTATTCCCATTGTCCTGATTCCTGTACAGCGCAGAATCTCAGCTGTATCATAGAGAAATTCAAGCTCGACTTCAAAACGCTCTGTCTCTCGGAATCACTCGATTGTCATAGACAGGCGACGACAGAAATCGTTTGTCTCAGAAAAGATTCTCCACCAATCGGGGGAAAAAACTTCTGGTATGAATTCAAGAAAACTCATACGGGGAAACCGACCCCATCACCTCATACCGAGCGAAGCGTCTAACTTGGAATCTCTAACTTGGAATCTCTAACACTTGGAATCCTCGTCTCATCTTAACCCGGACCCTCGTCTCTTCAGAACCCCGCACACATCTAAGCCGTCTATATCTCCCACTTCGTATTCGCACTCTGAACCCGCTTCCTAGAATCATTAGAACCCCACATCTCAGAACCCGATAGATACGGTGATCCTCACATAAAGGAGGTACTCTCCCAAGTCCCTTACTCAACAGATAGGTTTATAAGGACCTGCTAAACTCAGAATAGACCTCTACTCTCGATCAGTGCCAGCTCCTGACTAAAGCAAGAAACTTGGAATCACAAATTCTGACAATCAGCATGAGTATGGAATCGGGATCGATAGAGATCCCGCTCAGGGATACAGATGAGGTCATCGAGCTCGACTTGAACCAGCTCCCCGACGGCCAAGAAACGCTGACGATCTTGAAACAGGAGAAAGCACAGCTGCACATCTGGGTGAACTTGGCCTTAGCTTACTACAGGTCAGCAGGCGCTATCAGAGCAAAGTTTTCTCTGATTTATTTGAGCCTCAGGGCCTTTATTTGAGCCTTGGAAACTCCGGACCGCGCTGGATATGTCAAAGAGATCCGAGAGATATTCATAGTCTGTCTCGTCGTTCCGCCAGGAAAGGAAAAGAAGCTGACATGGTGGCCTTGCTGGATTGCGCGCGGCAAGGTTTCAATACTTGGGCATCTCTGGACTATCCCGAGCACGAACAAGACCAGATGAGGTGTTTGGATACTCTCGCCGCGTGGTACGTGCGGGAGGCGAAGCGGGAGAAGAACAAGGACCTCAAAACCGAAATATTCACCAAGGTAGGGCGTTGGAAATATTACATGGGTAGGAACCCCTTGACGGCAGACGTAGTTTCCAACGCTCGCAGAAGTATCAGAATTCAACTCAGCGATCCGATTCCCCCCAGGCTCGTCTCTTGTATACCGCTGCGGACAAAATCAACATGTTTAACCAAAACCATGTGCTCGGTAGAGCGTACTTCTGTCTGCTCGAAGGCGACAAAATGGATCAAGCCGATGCGCAGTTCGACTTCGTGCTCAATCAGAGTAATAACAACATTCCATCGCTGCTTGGGAAAGCCTGCATCGCCTATAACAAGAAAGACTATCGAGGCTCGCTGGCATTCTACCAGAAAGCTCTCCGCACGAATCCAAATTGTCCGGCGGACGTCCGCCTGGGCATGGGATTGTGCTTCTTCGAACTTGGGAATCTCGAGAAAGCTCGTCTGGCTTTCGGACGGGCGATAGAGTTGAATCCCAAATGCGTCGGCGCGGTGGTGGGTTTGGCGATCCTGGAGTTGAATACCGAGTCAGCTGAAGGCATTCAGAGCGGAGTGACGATCTTATCGAAGGCATATGAGATCGATTCAGCGAATCCGATGGTTCTCAATCTTCTGGCGGATCATTTCTTCTTCAAGCGTGATTTTCAGAAAACTCAAACGCTAGCTTTGCGCGCCTTCCACAACACGGAGAACGAGGCGATCCGAGCGGAGAGCTGTTACCAGCTCGCTCGTTGTTTCCACGTCCAGGAAGATTACGACCAAGCTTTCCAGTATTATTACCAGGCGACAAATTTTGCCTCTGCGAATTTCGTGTTGCCTCACTTCGGCCTCGGGCAGATGTACATTGCCCGGGAGGACAACGAGAATGCAATGTCGTGCTTCGAGACAGTTTTAAAAGCTAATCCTAATGACTACGAGACCATGAAGATCTTGGGCTCACTCTACGCTCAATCGGGCAACCAGAACAAACGGGAGCAGGCCCGCAACTTCCTCAAGAAAGTGACCGAGCAGTTCCCAGACGATGTTGAAGCCTGGATCGAAATGGCTCAGATCTTGGAACAGAGCGACACTGCGGGAGCATTGCAGGCCTACGAGACTGTCAAGAGCATTTTACAAGAAGATCAAGCGGAGATACCTCCGGAAATTTTAAACAACATGGCGTCACTCGAGTATCGGCTCGGCAAACTCGACGAGGCCAAAGGTCTCTACGAGACAGCCCTTGAGAGATGTCAGATCGAATCGGAGCACGATGAAAACTACTATAAGTCCAATGTCCGTGATGATAAACTACAATCTCGCCAGAGTTTTCGAAGGCTTGAATCAGCTCGACAAGGCCACCCAACTGTACAAAGACATCCTCAAAGAGTACCCCAATTATATCGATTGCTACTTGAGGTGAGTGAACTCTGGATGAGATGGATGAGTGACTTTTCTCGTCACGCACTACTCGGATTCACTGGAGTAACCTTTTTCCCAGGTTGGGTTGTATGGCTCGTGATTTGGGTCAAATCCACGACGCCTCTGTGTGGTTCAAAGACGCCCTCCAGGTTGACGTTCAGAACCCAGACTGCTGGTCTCTCATCGGAAACCTACATTTGCATAACCGGGAAGTGGGTGCGGGACAGAAAAAGTTCGAGAAGATTCTCAACAATGAAACCACGAAATCCGACACGTACGCCCTTGTTGCTCTTGGGAACGTTTGGCTGTCGACGTTGCACGATACGAGAATGGACAAAGAGAAGGAGAAGCGTTATCAGGATCGAGCTCTGTCAATGTACAAACAAGCCCTGCGGATAGATCCCAGAAATATTTGGGCTGCGAACGGAATCGGCGCTGTGCTCGCCCACAAAGGCTACATCCACGAAGCTCTGGAAGTTTTCGCGCAGGTCCGAGAGGCGACAGCCGACTTCCCTGACGTGTGGCTGAACATCGCTCATATCTACGTCGAGCTGAAACAATATGTATGGGCGATCCAAATGTACGAGAATTGCCTCCACAAATTCTACAAGTACGATAATGTTGAAATTCTCCTGTACTTGGCGAGAGTCCTCTACCGCTCGGGGAAACTCCAGGAGTGCAAGAAGGTGAGTACTCCATGAGCGAGAGTTTGAGCCCGGCTGGGACTGACTGAGAGTAGCATAGAAACTCCTAGATTCGATACCGATTGACTCTTTGTCGGATCGAAGCCAGCTCACGGTAAAATTCAATTTTTTCCCTCTCCAGATTCTTCTGAGGGCCAGGCGAGCGGTCCCCAACGATTCTCAAATCCTGTACAACATCGCCTTGGTCCTCCAACGCCTCGGAATGCAAGTGCTCAAGGATGAAAAGTCGAACCTGAGAACAGTGCTGCAAGCTGTTTCCGAGCTTGACATCGCTCACAAATTCTTCACCACGCTCAGCCAAACCACAGGCGGAAAGTACAACCCCGAACAGGCCATGGCCGAAGCACGACAGTGCTCCGATCTTCTCAATCAAGCGCAATATCACGTTGCTCGGGCGAGGAAACTCGATGAGGAGGAGAAAGAGTTCAAAATCAAACAACAACGAGAGCGTGAAGAGCTCCGGGCCAAACTTCAGGAGAATGAGGAAGAGGAAGAAAAGAGGAGACAGAGAGAACGTGAGGAGCTTGTTGCCAAACGTCAGCAGTTTGTTGAACAGAGCCTACACAAGACTAAGGCGACAAAGGAAAGGAAGGAACAATTTGACGGAACAAAACAGAGTTGTAAGCGGAAGCGAAGCCTCAAAGCGCCGGAAGGCAAAGCCAAGAAGTCTTGTCGTATCGACTCCCATGAGTACGATTAGAGATGCCCCTCTCGGAGCCTTGGCCAGGTTCACTTCAAAACGAAAAGAACGTTCCCCACGTTTTTTGTTTCCGTCAGCCGCGGGCATTGGTACCCCGCAACTGATCGTACACCGTGGCCATCCCTGTCTGAACGTATCAAGTCATTCCCATGAAATATATGTATGTACATCGGACATAGATCTGAAGATTCCCTCTCCGCCTATCTGTACTCATGGATCAAGATCTGGATCTGAAGAGCGAACTCACATGTCGAGAGCTACGATAGGAGTCAAATGGCTATTTCCAAAGCCTGGTTCGACACCGCCAATGAAGAGATCTTTGATAACGATATTCACCGGCGTCGATATGATCGCAGTATCCTAATTAAAAATAAAGTATTTTTTTTCTACATTAAACCGAGAGACATTTATTGCTGTGAATCTCTGGCAGAATCAGCTCCCGACTCATCGCTCTGCCAGTAAGTATTCTTCGAGACGGTCGAGAGTCCGGGAGTCCAGATGGACACATCGAATTTCAAGTATGGATCGATCAACCTCCGGAAGAGACCAGTGATTGACTTTCGATGGCTCTTGAAGATGAACTCGGGAAAAGTGCCGAACCTTGTAAAAACAGAAACGGAGCAAGCTTTTGGCTTCGTGCATGTTCGGTTCGGAGTAGAATGCCGACGGAGGGATTGCCAACACCTTTTTCCGTATACAGAGCCACTTGGCGAAGAGTAGGTCTTCGGGCTGGCGGGAGTTTTCATCGCTTTGCAAATTCACAGGTTTCCCCGCTGCAATATGCTGTAAATGCGGGAGGATTCGCGATCAAGAGGCCCAAGAGCAACATCATCCGGATGCATAATACACTCACGATATCTGTCGAAATCCACCACGACGAAATACCCGGCGCTGGGCTCGAATACGCGGAAGCCTGCCCGGGTCAAGATTGAGCACATTCTGTCTTTGCGTTCTTCCAGTAGAGCGGGGAGCTTCGACCAGAAGGAGGCATCTGTCCCGAAGCGGCTCATCTCGTTTCCAATCGAGATCGCAAGTGCCTCCTGTATCACGGTCGGGCATGGATTCACCGCCAACTCATGAACCCTCCGAAGAGCCCCAATGAGGTTGTCTGGGCCGTATGCCCAGCCGATGTGCCACCCTGCGGAGATTGTGAGTCGAGGAATCGGTACGGAGGTCGTGCGCTCACATTGCATCAATGGAATTTCCTTCTACCCGTCGGACCTGTCACGCTGAAACTCTTGCCGGCACTGCCGACCGTGATGGTACGCTCCCACATGCCGGGTAGAGTAGCCATCCTCACGTGATGACCTCTGAAAACCGTACGTTCGTCCACCTCATCCATAAGAGCCACAACGTCGAACTCTCGGCAGAGCTATGCGATGTCGAAGAGTTCGCTCTCTGTGAAGACTTACCCGAGAGGGTTGTGAGGTGTATTCACGACGATCATCTTGGTGCGCCGAGAGAACTTCGATCGCAGACCATCCATATCGAGAACCCAATCTCCCGAGGCATTCTGGGGGAGAGGATCGAGTTTCAATTCGATGAGGCAGAATCCGAGACAGCGAGACATTCCAGCGAGAAGGACAAACCGGACGCAGCGTAGCGAAGACTGGTCGTGCATCGGCCATGCGTATCATCGCCTCGTAGCAATCGAAGAAGGGCTCGATCAGGATGACCTCGTCATCTTTATCCGAGAGTCCCATGAAGGCATCGAAAAGTGCCTCGTAAGCGCCGATGGTGACAACTAATTGTCGGTCAGTGACTTCGCGTCTGAGGTCTCTCGAATACAGTCTCCTCAAGGCCAAATCAATCGATTGGACTCCTGTCATTGAACATGGAGATGATTTCGTGATTCGACGCGGCGAATTCCTTGGAGACTAATTTTATCGTCCGCCCTCCGAACTGCTCACCTGACCTACAGTCTCTTGGTGAACCTCCGGATTCGAGACTGCCGTCCGGAGAGCCTCAGCAATGAATTCCGGGGGAGGCATGTCAGGAAAACCAGACCCCAGATGCACTGGCTCATGCTCGCGAGCTAAGTGGCTGAAGATTTCCCTGTGGAATTTCGAAGCTGGTGTCTATAAATAATCTGATGAGACAGAAACCAGTGGTTCAGTTTCGACATAGAGCCGGAAAGACCCTTTGTTTCGATTTCGCATGCGAACCTACCAAACGTTCAATCGCAAATTCCCGAGTCTTTTAGCTGGGCTGAACTTCTCCATTCTGACTCCGGCGCTCAGCTGATGACTCCGTTGATAGGATCGCGTTTCGTGAATGATTCCCAGGTGATTCACTCCCCAGAGCGCCAGTCTCGATGCCGCTACTGGAAACCACTTACGATGCCGACAATGACGAACTACCGCGCTGATTCTAAGGGGCAGCATCGAGCACGTGACAAGCGAGCTATTCACAAATCAGAGCTGACAATGAGTGTGTCGCGCCTTCTGGACGTACCGCCCGTCGCTGCCACCCAATCTTTTCGTGGAGAGTGGCGACTGCTTCCCATTAAACTTATGCGGGTTGTGAGAGGCAACACTCCAAGAGGCTCCGAGAAATCGGAAACGGGGGCTCGCATTTCTCAGGTATCCAACCCGACTCGATCGAGACTTCCGACAGCGAGCCATGTCCTACATGGAGAATCGATCGTACTTCACAACTCTTTTTCGGATCCTCAGGATACGATTTCCCGAGAAAAAGTTGCTCGATGATCCTCCATGGCCGCGCGTGATCACTCCAGGATCGCCTCGAGATTCTACGTATTCACAAAAAGAACATGAATCTCGCGAATGATGTAGACCTCGAAAAAATAGCTGCGGAAACCCACGGTTTCGTAGGCTCCGATATTTCCGCGTTGTGTTCGGAGGCTGCCTTGCAGCCCATCCGCGAGAGAATGCTGGTCAACTATCTCGAGAACGAGCTGATCGACACGGAGGTATCCATGGAAAATTTCAGCAGGGCCATAGACATAGTGAAAAAGATGATGAAACGCTGAAGTCGATCGGTGGAATCAAGCCTCAGAGAGAGCGTGATTGCATTCTTGCTCTTTCAAATTGACCGCGTTTCGCGAAATTCTCGCGCGGTCCAACCTTATCTCCTCGTTCATTGACGATCTCTTAGAAGCGATCTCGTGGTTGGCGGTAGCCAACAAAGTTATACACTCATAGTTGTGAATACATATACACGTGACTGGAAACTGACCTGATTTCATGAAGTCTCCAAACGCATGTGATAGTACCTAGCCCTGGAGAGTCCTGAGAGCGTGGTGGTATTGGGTTGTCTCGACGCATGCATTGAGCGATTGTGACGCGGCTCCGGGTAGAAGCCAGGGGTGATAAACATAGGTTAGCTAGGCCGCGGGGCGTTGGAATAAAATACATTACTGAAAAATAAATGTGTCCACTTCCTAAGGATTTTCAAAAGCCATAGACCGTGAGAGTCGGAACCGGTCTGAATTCGTCAATGCGTCAAGCGCTCTCGAAACTCAGAACGGCCTGGTCAGTCAAGTGATTCCAGTGCTAATCCGAGCCCGACCACTAAGTGGCTGCTAGCTAGAACCCGCGCAGCTAATCGCTGATCGGGACGTGGATTCTTGGCTCGTTCCTCGGAACGTCTTGATCTGGACTCGGAATCTGTCGATACTTCATGATCCTGTTCTGAAGAGTTCCATCAGCTCCCGAAGTCCCCTCAAACCCTTCCGGAATCTTTTAGGGGTGGTAACTTGAAGTGAGTCGAACTCTATTGCGGGTCATTTCTGAACTCGACTCCCCGGATACGACACTTAGGCGAACCAAGCCGAGTAAGCGTCGAATCCTTCGGGCTTCATTCCCATTAGACGCTAGACTGATAATCAGGACCCTCGGCACAGAGTGCTCATCGCAGCAGTGACTCATTCCCAGTGGAAGAATCTAAATTCCGGAGCCAGATCGTAATGCGCGCTTCGCGAATATCCTTGAGCTCCGCGCAATCCCCACTTGAGTGTATCTGCGTTCTTCTCGAAGCGGTGGAGCAGAGCCAGACATGTTGAGCGAGTGATGGGTTGGACGAAGATACAGTCCCGGGGTACCAGGCGCGTCCATACGATTTTTTTTTGGGGGGGGGGCAGCCGATTTCTTGAGTCGCATGAAAAAGAACAATTTCTCGATTTTGTCCGGAGATGGTGATTCTCGAGATAAAGCACGAAACCCCGTACTTACAATCATGACCATAAGTGAGGGGAATGCAGGAACTTCAGATTTTAATCCATCACAAATAGCACAACCATCGAACTATTCGAGTATTAATTTACTTCCCCGAAACTACTTCACAACACCATTTCGAGCTTTCTCGGATTAGCCGCCATGTAGTCCACATTCTCTTCAACAGTAAGCGGCATTTCTCGATGAATTTTCAACGCCGTCAAGCCATTCAATAGTTCTCATCAGACCGAGAGAGAATCGAAATAGACCGGGAGGAACCGAATCAGAACTCGATTTATCGGGAAGAAAAAGCGTCCATCTGACGACAGGTCGACTGAAAATCTTGGGGGGGGG